>NC_045545.1:97487968-97492959 GCF_009769535.1 Thamnophis elegans | reverse complement strand
CCCACTTCCTTTGGCTGACAATCCTAGATGTTGCAACGCTGCTCCTTTCCCCTCTCCCCAAATTATTAATGTCCCCGGGGGGAATCTGAATGACAAGGAAGGACGAGCTCAAGAGAGCTTAAGGGTTTTCGACCTTCTTGGTGGTGGTGGGAAATAAAATAAAATAAAATCAGATTATTCTTGGATGGAACGGGTGAGGTCAGGGCGAGCTGCTTTCGGGCTGAAGAGAAGGCAAGATTTATTAACAGGGAAGCGAACCAGGCAAAAAGCTTGCAAATTTTCCCTGCCTGCCACATAGGCCTTCTCCAACACAGCTCATCTGCCTGGAATCCACATTGTATATCGGACATTAATGCGATCGAGCGAGTCCAGAGGTATTTCACGAGAAGAGTCCTCCACTCCTCTGCTCACAACAGAATCCCTTATGCCACCAGGCTCAAAAGTTTGGCCTTAGGCAACTTAGAACTTCACCATCTCTGGTCTGATCTAAGAGTAGTACACGAAATTATCCGCTACAACATCCTACCTGTCCAGGGGTGGGTTTCAACCGGTTCGCGGCGGTCCCTGCGAACCGGTTGGTCGGCGAACCTGGAAGTAAGTAACTTCCGGGAACGGCGAAGGGCCCACACGCCCGCCCGCGCTCCTTACCCGGTTTTGACGAGTTCTGCGCTTCCACGCATGCGCAGGACGCATACAGCGCCTGCGCGATCCTCCAGGAGCAGCTGGAGCATCGCACAGACGCTAGTACGCATGCGTGCACGAGGACGCCACCAGCCCCGTTCCAACCGAACCGGTTGGAACGGGGCGAGAAACCCACCCCTGTACCTGTCAATGACTACTCCAGCTTCAACCTCAATAATACACGGGCAAATAATAGATACAAACTCGAAGTAAATCGCTCCAACTGGATGGCGGAAAATACGACTTCAGCAACAGAGAGGTCAACGCCTGGAATGCCCTACTCAACTCTGCTGTTCCACCCTCAAACTCTCACAGCTTCAACCTTAAATTGTTTCTTTATTTTAACTCCTTATTTTAACTTGTCTCTGTAAGCAGCCCGGAGTCCTACGAGATTGGGCGGCATATAAATTTATTAAAAGTTAAAGTTAAATTGTCTACCGTCCGTGGACCTCACCCCATTCCTAAGAGGTCCGTAAAGGGGGCCTGCATAAGCGCACCAGTATGCCTACTGTCCAGGGGTGGGTTTCGGTTGGAACGGGATCGGCGGCGTCCTCGTGCACGCGCGCGGTGCACGCATGTGTACTAGCGTCTGCGCGATGCTCCAGCTGCTTCCTGGACGATCGCACAGGCGCTGTATGCGTCCTGCGCATGCGTGGAAGCGCAGAACTCATCAAAACCGGGTAAGGAACGCGGGCGGGCGCACCCTTCACCGTTCCCGGAAGTTACTTACTTCCGGGTTCGGCGACCAACTGGTTCGCAGGGACCGCCGCGAACCGGTTGAAACCCACCCCTGCTACCGTCCCTCGGTGGTGGGATTCAAATAATTTAACAACAGGTTCTCTGCCCTAATGACCAGCTGGGTAGGCGGGGCTCAGTAGTCATGTGACCAGGTGGGCGTGGCCAACTCAACGTCACTCAGGTCGATGGGCGCTTCGTCTTAGCTGTTCCAATGTAATAAGGGTTAACCGGAGAGGCAGTTTCTGTAATCAGGGCAATAAAGATTAGTCTAGAAACAACTCCAGGATTTTTCCTTCCTGCCTTCCTTACAGGATTAGCCCTGTAAAGTGGAAAAAAACAAAAGGAGATTTCTTCCAACAACCGGTTCTCCGAACTGCTTAGAAAGTTACCAACCGGTTCTCACGAATAGGTGCGAACCGGCTGAATCCCACAACTGCCATCCCTATCCTACTGTCCCCATTTATTCGTATCCCTTTCCTGTGTTCATGCCTATGTTTATACTTGAGACCTGCTTTCTACTACATGTTTGACAAAATAAAATAAATAAATAAACTTTCCCAAAGGCCACAAGCCCCCAAATCCCTCTGAATTTTTAAGGTTGTTAATGTCGAGAATGGGGAGACGGGTTCATTGGCTTTGCATTTAATGTCTGTGAGGACATTTGCATGTACTTCCATGTTCTTCTGATGTTTGGTTATTTTTTCCTAGCTTTGCACCTCCAAGTAGGGTTTGGCTTTTGATCTGTGAGTAAGCCCATCCTGCCCTTGTGTGTTCTTGTGTGGAATACGGCATTCAGTTTTGGTCGCCATGATGTAGAAAAGATGTGGAGACTCTGGAAAGAGTGCAGAGAAGAGCAAGAAAGACGATTAGGGGACTGGAGGCTAAAACATATGAAGAACAGTTGCAGGAACTGGGGATGTCTAGTTTAATGAAAAGAAGGATTAGTGGGGGACATGATAGGAGTCTTCCGATATCTCAGGGGTTGCCCCAAAGAAGAGGGAGTCAAACTATTCTCCAAAGCACCTGAGGGTAGAACAAGAAGCAATGGGTGGAAACTAATCAAGGAGAGAAGCAACCTAGGACTGAAGAGAAATTTCCTGACAGTGGGAACAATGAATCAGTGGAACAGAATTTGCCTCCAGAAGTTGTGAATGCCCCAACCCTGGAAGTCTTTAAGAAGATGTTGGATAGCCATTTATCTGGAACGGTATAGAGTTTCCTGCCTGGAGTGGGAGGTTGGACTAGAAGACCTCCAAGGTCCCTTCCAACTCTGCTATTGTATTGTATTGTTCCATTCACATCTTCTTGCTACGTGGAAAGAGCATCCGGTCATGTGACATTTTGCTGTCTGCTTTGGAAGTATTACTGCCTGGGATAGGAAGGCAAATGCAGAAAGTGGTGAGGACAGAAAAGATGATTTGCCATTCGCTCCAGGACATGGCGCATAAGCGATGCTTGCGCGGGGTGTATAGGATTATCTGGGATGCTCCACATCCTCTTCCCGACCTGTTTTCCTTGTTACCTTCTAGGAGGGGGGCTTTGTGGCACCCGAAGCAGAACATCCAGATTCGGTCACAGTTTTGTTCCATGTAGCATCAATCTTGTGAACTCTCAGGCTTCCTCTTTCCATAGATGTGTATATGTATATGTACTAGCTGGATCCCCGTGCTTCGTGACGAAACTATGTGATCGGGCTACACAGGAGAAATTCGGTTCACAATTGGTTGGCTCAGCAGTGGTCAGCGATTGAAGCACATAAGGGGATATCGTTCCCACCGCCTTGAGTCCGGAAGCAGTTCCATAGGTGGAAGGCGTAGAAATTTTGGTGAGGTACCGATGTTTAGTACCATAAGAAGCCCCGGACCACTCCTGAATGAAGGAGTGGAGCGTCTGCCAGTTTGAACTGAGGTAACGGAATGTGAGGCAACTGGCAGTTGGAACAGAGTCCTTTTCAGGTGGGGAGGGGAAGTAGAATGTCTAACTCCTTAGCATCACAACATGTTAATATAAAGCAACTGGCAGTTGGAACAGAGTTCTTTTCAGGTGGGGAGGGGCGGTAGAACTCCTTAGCATCAGAGCGTGTTAATATAAGGCAACTGGCAGTTGGAACAGAGTTCTTTTTAGGTGGGGAGGGGGAGTAGAACTCAGCATCAGAGCGTGTTAATATAAGGCAACTGGCAATTGGAACAGAATTCTTTTCAGGTGGGGAGGAGGAGTAGAACTCCTCAGCATCAGAGCGTGTTAATATAAGGCAACTGGCAATTGGAACAGAGTTATTTTCAGGTAGGGAGGGGGAGTAGAACTCCTCAGCATCAGAGCATGTTAATATAAGGCAACTGGCAGTTGGAACAGAGTTCTTTTCAGGTGCGGAGGGGGGGTAGAACTCCTTAGCATCAGAGCGTGTTAATTACTGTATAATACTAATGATCTGATGGTCATTTTGGAAAAATCCTTTCTCAGCAGGCCCCTATGTTACAGATGTTGGAACATCTGTAGCTTGATGGGAAGAATCTCTCGTATCTCAATGGTTTTCCCAGTCTCATCGGAGGCAAAAGGGAGGAAAATGCATCGGAGGGAGGCAGTTGAGAAATTCCAAAGGGCATTGAAGGAAAACCGAGAATTCCTCTCGGGGGTCTTAACAGGGTCCCAACCGCTGGGCCTTTCCTGGTTCTTCCAAGCCCCCCTATTCCCCTCTCCCCACTTGGCACGGCTCCAGAATTCAAAAGTGCAAAATGTGGCTTGTAATTGGCACTTCTGGCCAAGTAGGAAACCACCCTGGAGCTGATGAGATGTTTACTGAAATCAGCAGGTCTCCATCAAATCCTTCCCATAATTATTTAACTAAGAGCTGTTTTTCCGGCCGCAGGTATTTCCATGCCGCATCCTTGTGATATTTGAATATTTCCATACCACCCATAAGAGGGGCAGGCAATTTCTCTTTCTTTCTTCTTTCTTTCTTCTTTCTTTTCTTTCTTTCTTTCTTTCTTTCTTTCCCTCCCTCCCTCTTTCCCCTCTTTCTTTTTTTTCTTTTCTTTCTCCTCTCTCTCCCTCCCCCTTCCCTTCTTCTTTCTTTCTTTCTTTCTTTCCTTCTTTCCCTCCCTTCCTCTTTCCCTCCTTCCCCCTCTTTCTTTCTTTTTTCCTTTTTCTTTCTCTCTCTCTCCCTTCCCCTTCCCTCTCTTTCTTTCTTTCTTTATTTCTTTCCTCCCTCCCTTCCTCTTTCCCTTCCTTCTTCCCTTTCTCTTTCTTTCTTTCTTTCCCTCCCTCCTTCCCCCTCTTTCTTTCTTTTTTTCTTTTTCTTTCTCTCTCTCTTCCTCCCCTTCCCTCTCTTTCTTTCTTTCTTTCTTTTCTCCCTCCCTTCCTCTTTCCCTTCCTTCTCCCCTTTCTCTTTCTTTCCTTCTTTCCCTCCCTTCCTCTTTCCCTCCTTCCCCCTCTTTCTTTCTTTTTTTCTTTTTCTTTCTCTCTCTCTTCCTCCCCTTCCCTCTCTTTCTTTCTTTCTTTTCTCCCTCCCTTCCTCTTTCCCTTCCTTCTTCCCTTTCTCTTCTTTCTTTCTTTCTTTCTTTCCCTCCCTCCCT
>NC_045545.1:97405468-97485468 GCF_009769535.1 Thamnophis elegans | reverse complement strand
TTCACTTTCACTTGAGTGGGCTTGTTTTGCTGAGCCTCCAGATGTTGGGAAAACTCCAAGTTCCAGCTGAGCAATGCCGAGAATTGTGATTCAAATCCATCTGGACTGTCCATTACTTCGCCCACTCCGTAGTCCTGCTACATGGGTGGCTCGTAAACATGGAGGCCAATAAATCCATTTATTTTCTGGGGGAAAGGGCAAAATCTCCCTTGGAAGAAGATGCCTCCAAGCCCATCACATTCTGCATTTTATTGTGTGTCAGATATTGTCCTACAACCTTAAAACCATCACTTTAATGGAGAGATGCAGAGATCTCCAAACTTAAGACTTGTGGACTTCAACTCCCAGAATTCCTCAGCCAGCACAACTTTAAGACTTGTAAACTTCAACTCCGAGAATTCTCCAGCCAGCACAACTTTAAAACTTTGAAGGAAGGAAGAAAGATATTGAGGAAGGAAGAAAGGAAGGAAGGAAGGAAGATATTGAGGAAGGAAGAAAGGAAGGAAGGAGGATATTGAGGAAGGAAGAAAGGAAGGAAGGAAGGAAGATATTGAGGAAGGAAGAAAGGAAGGAAGGAAGATATTGAGGAAGAAAGGAAGGAAGATATTGAAGAATGAAGAATGGAATCAAGGCTTGAAGAAGGAAGGAAGGAAGATATTGAGGAAGGAAGGGAGGAAGGAAGGAGGGAAGGAAGGAAGGAAGGAAGGAAGGAGAGAGGGAGTGAAGGAAGGAAGGGAAATATTGATGAAGAAAAGAAAGAAGGAAGATATTGAAGAAGGAAGAATAGAATCAAGGATGGAAGAAGGAAGGAAGATATTGAGGAAGGAAGAAAGGAAGTTATTGAGGAAGGCGGGAAAGCAGGAAGAAAGATATTAAGGAAGGAAGGATGGAAAGAAGGAAGGAAGATAGCCGAAGGAAGATATTGATGATGTAAAAAGAGAAGGATGGGGGAGGGAAGAAAGAAAGAAAGGGAGATATTGAGTAAGTAAGTAAGTAAGATATTGAAGAAGGAAGAATGGAATCAAGGATGGAAGGAAGGAAGGAAGATATTGAGGAAGGAAAAAAGGAAGGAAGGAAGGAAGGAAGGAAGGAAAGAAGGAGGGTAGATGGAAGATATTGATGAAGTAAGAAAGGAAGGATGGAGGGAGGGAAGGAAGGAAGAGAGATATTGATGAAGTAAGTAAGAAAGATAGATATTGAAGAAGGCAGAAAGGAATCAAGAAAGAAAGAAAGGAAGGAAGATATTGAGGAAGGAAGGAAGGAAGGAGGGGTGTCCTCCCTCATCCTTTCCCTTCCCTTCCCTTCTTTCCTTTGTTTCCTTCCCTCCCTCCCTCCCTTTTTCTCTCATGCCTTTTTCAAACTGACGGACCACACTGTGAAAGTCAAGAGAATTTAGCACTATTGGTCATTCCTACAGCGATTTCCCCCCCCCCCACGCCCACCCCCCACGTCCCCTGATATATGAATCAGTTTTCTCCGAAGCCGACGGACAAAGACCTCCCTCCTCTGCCCCCATAATATGCAGGGCTCAGCAGGCCAGGCGGCGCAGGACTCCCTAAAAACTGGGATTAAATCAGCCCCTCTCCCCTTGCTCTGAATTCATCCCAGACCCCCCACCCTTCCCTCCCTCGCCCCCCCATCTTCTCAACCTCTTGCTGCTTGGCCTCCCGAGTGTGATTCGTCCTCCACGGAGTTGCAAGAAACAAAAGTTGATTATTTATATATACTGTGTGTGTATATATATATATATATATATATATATATATATATATATATATATATATATATATATATATATATATATATATATCATACAAGCTACCAGATTTGTAAACTGTGACGGCCTAACTTGTTTTGTTTCGTCCCTCATCTCGTTGGGATTGTGTAAGCCACACTTGGCAAAGAATGCCACCGCCGTCTTTGGGATGGAAAGCCAAGCGCCACTTTTTCGTTTCCTGTAACTGATGTGGTTTTGCTCCAGGTAAACGTCTAGGAAACCAAATCCTCAGCCTAATCATCGCACCGATCTCGGCAACCCTCCGGTTATTTTAAAACAAAAACAAAACAAAAACACCATTTTAAATGCCCGCTTTACCCGGTTTGGGTTTCTGGAATTGGCACGCATCTTATTTTCTTCTATAAACCAAGGTAAAACGATCCTGAAGAGAGAGAGAGAGAGAGTGAGAGAGGGAGGGAGGGAGAGAGAGAGTGAAGAAAGAAAGTGATGTTTAAAAGAAATCGGTGGTCTCACCACCCTGTATCCCACTTTTAGCAGAATATGTGCAGAGGGAAAGGTGAGAAAGATTGGATGAATGCAGCGGAACAAAATAACAGAATGACAGAGTCGGAAGGGACCTTGGAGGTCTTCTAGTCCAGCCCCCTGCTCAAGTAGGAAACCACTACAGAACAACAGAATTGGAAGGGACCCTTGAGGACCTTTGCTAGTCCAGCCCCCTGCTCAAGCAGGAGGCCCTTACGGAATTACAGAATAACAAGAGTTGGAGAAACCTTGGAGGTCTTCTAGTCCACCCCTCTGCTCAAGCAGGAGGCCCTTACGGAATTACAGAATAACAGAGTTGGAAGGGACCTTGGAGGTCTTCTAGTCCAGCCCCCTGCTCAAGTAGGAAACCACTACAGAACAACAGAATTGGAAGGGACCTTTGCTAGTCCAGCCCCTTGCTCAAGCAGGAGGCCCTTATGGAATTACAGTATAACACGAGTTGGAAGGGACCTTGGAGGTCTTCTAGTCCAGCCCCCTGCTCAAGCAGGAGACCCTCACAGAATAACAGAATAACAAGAGTTGGAAGAGACCTCAGAGGTCTTCTACTCCAAACCCCTGCTCAAGCAGGAGGCCCTTTTAGAATTACAGAATAACACGAGTTGGAAGGGACCATGGAGGTCTTCTAGTCCAACCCCTTGCTCAAGCAGGAGACTCTTATGGAATTACAGAGTTGGAAGGGACCCTCGAGGTCTTCTAGTCCTACCCCTTGCTCAAGCAGGAGACCCTTACGGAATTACAGACTATAGAGTTGGAATTAGAGAATAACAGAGTTGGAAGAGACCTTGGAGGTCTTCTAGTCCAACCCCCTGCTCAGGCAAGAGATCCTATGCCATTTCAGACAAATTGTTGTCTAATCTCTTCTTAAAAACCTTCAGTGATACAGGTGGCACCTACCCCCAACGAGAATAGCAAGAATGTTCAAGAACAAATCGGAAAAGTGTTGGAAATGTCATCAGACACCGGGTTCATATAACCACATGTGGTGGACTTGCATAGAAGCTAAAAGATACTGGACTAAAATCCACACGTGGTTGGAGAAAACGATACAAAAACATCTAGACTTTAAACCTGAGATCTTTTTATTGGGAATCATACCAGAAACATATAATAAAGATCTGAAATATTTGATTGTAAATGTTATGACGGCAGCTAGAATTGTATTTGCAAAAAAATTGGAAAAACGAGAAAATACCAACGCGGGAGGAAGTTTTTCGAAAAATAATGGAATGTGCTGAAATGAGTAAATTGACATTCGAAATTAGAGAACAAGAAGATGAACAATTTTATAAGGCATGGGATCTGTTCTATCAGTGGTTAGATTAAAAAAACATGGAAATGAAAAGGTTTGGAGAGGTTTTTCACATTGTAAGAATAATAGAATGAGATAGGTGGTATCATAAAGACATTATTATTATTAAATAGATTTATAATGATGCAATGGAATATTGGTATATATATATACATACATACATGCATGCATGCATGCATACATACATACATACATATATATATATATTTTGTTTAAAATGAAGGAATAAAAATTGTAGCTGAACAAATGATGTATAATGATAATAATATACCTATGTATATTTGATGGACAATCTGTGATTTTTTTTTGTTTAATAAATTTTTATTTTAAACACATAAGCACATCAACAAAAACAAACACATAACTTAAAAACAACATAGGAACAATAAGTTCCATCGTATATCATACTGCAGTTCCGAATCGGTTTCTTTGCAGTTAGTGTTTTCCCTTCTATACATTTCTATCTTGTGTTCATAATCTCCTTGTTCGTTATCCATTTTTATGTACAATTCTTTATTTATTTATACTTAGCTACTTATGACCAAATATTATTTACCTATATTATGCTTTATATTTTTACTGTCATTTATTCTCTTACATACAGTTATAGGTATACATTCACATAATTATTCTTTTTCTTTGCCATTCTTATATTATTATTATCCCATTTGGAAGGTTATAAGGTATAGTTTAGAATGCTTTGTTTACCATCCTTCGCACCTGCTATGACACTACCTTGTTTTCTCTTTCTCTTTCTTTTCTCCCTCCCTTCCTTCTCTACTTCCTTCCTTCCTCCTTGGAAGGAGTCTTCCGATATCTCAGGGGTTGCCACAAAGAAGAGGGAGTCAAGCTATTCTCCAAAGCACCTGAGGGTAGAACAAGAAGCAATGGGTGGAAATTAATCAAGGAGAGAAGCAACTTAGAACTGAGGAGGAATTTCCTGACAGTGAGAACAATTAACCAGTGGAACAGAAGTTGCCTTCAGAAGTTGTGAATGCACCAACACTGGAAGTCTTTAAGAAGATGCTGGATAGCCATTTGTCTGAAACGGTGTAGGGTTTCCTGCCTAGGCAGAGGGTTGGACTAGAAGACCTCCAAGGTCCCTTCCAACTCTACTATTGTGTTGTATTGTATTAAAATATCAATAGATATTTGTTCTGATCTAGCAGTAGCAACCCATCACCTCTTCTGGATCCTTTTGAAAAAGACGAATTTAAAAAGCTGCATCTGTTTTCGCTCACAGCTTTTCTTCACATAACGGTACACAACCTCCCCTTCAGGGATCTTTCTAGTTGTTTACACAAATTCTTGAAAACCCTTTTTTAAACATCATTCCCCCTGTTGTTTTTATTTCTTATGTAAATTTAATCCGGGCAGGGTTTTTTTTTTCTTTTTTTAAGAACGAACACTATCTGTGCATTGTTGTTCTTTTCGCAAGGGAGAGAGAGTGTGTGTGTTTGTGTGTGTGCGTTTATGTGTGATTGTGTGTGCGTGCATTTTTGATAAGATGCATTTTTGGTAGTTTTCAATAAACCTCAACGTTGCTTTCAAAGGGACTGTTTTTTCGGGTGGAGGAGGGAGAATCGTGCAAATTTAGTTGCATAAAACTTTGTGGCAGTGGATTTAATAACAAAACATTTCCCCACCACCACCACCACACACAAAAGGATTTGACTTTCCTTGAAGCTATCAAACTTGTTTATTCCGCAGGACTCAGTTTCTGTAACGGTAGAAGGAATGTGCGCACGGAAGAAATTTCGAAAACTGGTCTCTGTCGGCTTAAGGAAGAAATTAGAATTATTTGGAGCAGAAGGGAAAATGACTTATTTTTCCTTTGATGCCCGGAGAACATGGCCTGCATTTGAAAATCTTTGGAAAAAGCCACCGCACTGTATCAATTACTTAATTAATCTCTCGGTTGGTAAAAATAGTTAATATGCTGTTTTTCATTTTAATGGAGCGCCAAATGTTTTAGCAATAGACATAAAATGGTAAGACATGAGGAAATCAAAAATAGAAGCGGAGCCAGCTGGGTGAGTTTGGGCTGATCGCCGGGAGACCGGGAGTTCTAGTCTGATCTTAGGTACGAAAGCTGGTTGGGTGACTTAAACAATTCATAAACGACTTAGATGAGGGAAATAGAAGGGGAACTTATCAAATTTGCAGATGGCAGGAATAGTTAACACCCTAGAACAGTGTTTCTCAACCTTGGCAACTTGAAGATGTCTGGACTTCAACTCCCAGAATTCCCCAGCCAGCGAATGCATTCGCTGGCTGGGGAATTCTGGGAGTTGAAGTCCGGACATCTTCAAGTTGCCAAGGTTGAGAAACACTGCCCTAGAAGATAGACTCAGGATCCAGATGGATCTTGACAAACTTGAACTCTGGGCTCTGTCTAACAAAATGAAATTCAATGTAGAGAAAAGTCAAGTCTTACACTTAAGCAAGAAAAATCAAAAATACACATATCGATTTGGGTGAAACCAGGTTTAATGGCAGTGACTGTGAAAGGGATCTTGGAGTCTTAGTGGACAACCAGCTAAATAGGAGCCAGCTGTGTGCAGCGGCAGCCGAAAAACCCAATACAATCCTCAGTTGCATTAACAGAGGGATACAATCAAGATCAAGGGAGGCACTAACACCACTCTATAAAGCCTTAGTAAGGACACACCTAGAATCCTGCATCCAGTTTTAGTCACCACACAATGAAAAAGATGTTGAAACTCTAGAAAAAGTGCAGAGAAGAGCAACCAGGATGAAGAGGGGACTGGAGGCTCAAACATACGATGGATGGTTGCAGGAACTAGGCATGGCTGGTCTAGGGAAGAGAAGGACCAGGGGAGACAGGAGAGCATCTTCCAATATTTGAGGGGCTGCCACAGAGAGGAGGAAGGGGAGGGTCAAGCTACTTTCCAAAGCACCCGAAGGCCAGAGAAGGAATAATAATGGATGGAAACTGACCAAGGAGAGATTCAACCTAAAAATAAGGAGGAATTTTCTGACAGTGAGAACCATCAACCGATGGAAGTTGCCTTCGGAAGTTGTGGGAGCTTCATCCCTGGAGGCTTTCAAGAAGAGACCTGACTGCCATCTTCCAGAAATGCCGTAGGGTCTCCTGCTTGCACGGGGGTTGGACTAGATGACCTACAAGGTCCCTTCCCTTCTGTTATTCTACTCTGTTCTGACTTTCATCCAATCGCCAGGAGACGGTGGGTTCTTGTCCCATTTGAGGCATGAAAGCCAGCTGGGTACCTTTGGGCCAATCACCAGGTGGTGGTGAATTCTAATCCTGCCTTAAGCATGAAAGCTGGCTGGGTGACTTTGGGTCAATCATTCTCTCATAGCCCAACCCACCTCACAGGGCTGTTGTTGTGGGGAAATCCGGAGTAGGAAGGAGCATTTTTGTACATGCTCCACTTTATAAGTTGCTTATAAAAGTTAAACAATATCGAATACATAAATAAATAAGGACAGAAATCATGTGAAAGACAGCTGGGTACATTAGATCAGAAAAACCACTGGCAAATCTAAAACCAATGAGGGTTTTTTTTTAATTGTGAAAATAAAATTTTTATTTAAAAAAAAAGATTTCACATCGCCGTTTCCATTCTAAACCTACTTTCTTGAGAGCAGGCAACAGAATTACATTTTAATTAAGGTCATTTTTAAAAAAAAATGTTTATTTTATCAATTTCATATATACATCCACAATTATATGATCTCATAATTGTTATTAATAATATGTATTTGTAACAATTTTTCCCTGCTGTTGACAATATACTTGAAGATTGCTTTCTTAACATCCCATAGATCCATCTTATCTTACAACGGTCCTACTTCTTCTTCCCTCCCTCCCTCTTTCCTTCCCTCGTTTCTTCTCTCCTGCTCTCCTTCCCTCCCTCCTTCCTTCCCTCCCTCCTTCCCCTTCCCTCCTTCTCTCCTTCCCTCCTTCCTTCCCTCCTTCCTTCCTTCCCGCCTTTCTTTTCTCCTTCTCTCCTTCCTTTCCCCCTTCCTTTCCTCCTTCCTTCCCCCCTTCCTTCTCTCCTACATTCCCTCCCCCTTCTCTCCTTCCCTCCTTCCTTCCTTCCCTCCTTTCTTTTCTCCTTCTCTCCTTCCTTTCCCCCTTCCTTTCCTCCTTCCTTCCCCCCTTCCTTCTCTCCTACTCCTTATCTTATCTTCTTTGAAGTATGCCAATTTTTGGTATCCAAGACCCCACAGATTTGATATATTGCTCATCCTCCAGTCCAGTTTCTGCTCTGCTACAGTGACTGTCCTTTTTGTAGAGATAGCTGGGGGTGGGGGGTTCTCTGTAAATTTGATAACTAAATAAATGTAAATAACCAACAGAAGAGCAGTCTACTAAATTGGAAATAGGTCAGGTAGAGCATTCGGTTAAATGGAATGAACCAGCAATGCCTTTCCTTAGGTGCTGAATTGATTAAATACTACGGAAAATATCAAATACATTTTTATTTTATTTTTTATTTTAGAATAGAATAAAATAACAGAGTTAGAACGGACCTTGGAGGTCTTCTAGTCCAACCCCCTGCTTAGGCAGGGAGCCCTATACCATTTCAGACAAATGGCTATCCAACATCTTCTTAAAGACTTCCAGTGTTGGGGCATTCACAACTTCTGGAGGCAACTTCTGTTCCACTGATTAATTGTTCTCACTGTCAGGGAATTTCTCCTAAGTTCTAAGTTGCTTCTCTCCTTGATTAGTTTCCACCCATTGCTTCTTGTTCTACCCTCAGGTGCCTTGGAGAATAGCTTGACTCCCTCTTCTTTGTGGCAACCCCTGAGATATTGGAAGATGCTATCATGTCTCCCCTAGTCCTTCTTTTAATATCCATCTCTAGATGGATAGAGATAGTTGATAAATACAATACAATAGCAGAGTTGGAAGGGACCTTGGAGGTCTTCTAGTCCAACCCCCTGCCTAGGCAGGAAAACCTATACCGTTTCAGACAAATGGCTATCCAACATCTTCTTAAAGACTTCCAGTGTTGGGGCATTCACAACTTCTGGAGGTGGATTGTTCCACTGATTAATTGTTCTCACTGTCAGGAAATTTCTCCTCAGTCCTAAGTTGCTTCTCTCCTTGATTAGTTTCCACCCATTGCTTCTTGTTCTAACCTCAGGTGCTTTGGAGAATAGTTTGACTATTCTATCCTATTCTATTTATTTTAAGATTAAATTTGTATTGCCACCTATTCGCATATGGCCAATCAAGGCGGCTTACAGGAATATACAGTTTTTTAAGAAGATGTTGGATAGCCATTTGTCTGAAATAGGGAGGGGGTTGGACTAGAAGACCTCCAAGGTCCCTTCCAACTCTGTTATTCTATTCTATTCTAGCCGAATGTTGATCACATGAGCATGGGGAAGACTGCGACGGTCATAAGTGTGAGGAATTGGTCCTATGTTTTTTTGTTTTCAGGGCTGTCAAAAACATCAAATCGTCGCAAACGATATCTATAGTGGCATTTTCGTAGCGTTTGCCAAGAAAACCCACATGGCTTTTTCTAGAAGCTGTTAACTTGAGAGAGTCTTAACGCTCATCTTGAAATAATCTTCCCTTTGTCTATTATTATTATTATTATTCTTTTTTTCTTCTTTACTCTTTATCCCTTTGTCCTAAAAGTAAGAGTTCTGGCTTCAATTGAATATTAATCTTTAAAGTCCTCCGTATCAAAGCGTGCATTATGCATCCAAAATCTTTTAGCTTATTTTGGTTTTTTCCGATCTCCACCAAGCGTGATGAAATGTCCCTTCATCTTGTTCCCATTTTCCAAAGTTGCTGCAGTCTTTAGAACAACGGGAACCAAGAGGGGTTTATCTCTGCCTCCCAAGTAAGCACATCTACCGGTAGTCCTCCACTTATGACAGTTCATTGAGTGACTGTTCAACCTTACGACGGTAGTTGTTGGCCCGCCAGTGGCCATTGGAGCTGGCAGCAGAATTCGGACAGTGAGGAGGTTGGGGAGGAACATGGGCCAGTCCTGGAGTCTGGGGAAGGCTCTGATGGGGGTCTGTGTCGGAGGCAGAGAACTACATTTCCCAAGATCCTTTGAGGCTGCCCATCATCTGCATCTCTTTCATTACTAACACACTGGAGAAAACCAGCTGTTTAGTTTCTGGAAAATCTGCAGCTCCCCTCTTCCAAATGAGTCCTTAATGATCCAATTAAGGCGATGTGGAAATTATTTCTATTGTTCCATCTCCCCCTTTTGTCTTTCTAAGCTGTGTTGGGGTTCATTCTCCATTGCATTTCCTCTCCCGGTTTGCAGCGAAAACTCAGTCACAGGCTTAAGAGAACAGAGAAAGTCAAATTACAAGCGTGATTAGCAAGTTTTCACAGAGAGATATGTGGAAACTGGTGTGGAAAATGTGCCAGGAGCCCAGAAAGCTGCCGAGATTCAGCAGAGAGGGTAAGAAAAGACTGACGTTACACGTTGCCCTAAATCAGATGGCTTATTCATTCATTTATTTGTTTATTTAGAATAGAGTAGAGTAGAGTAGAGTAGAGTAGAAAAGAATAGAATAGAATAGAATAGCAGAGTTGGAAGGGACCTTGGAGGTCTTCTAGTCCAACCCCCTGCCTAGGCAGAAAATCCTACACCACTTCAGACAAATGGCTGTCCAATCTCTTCTTAAAAACTTCCAGTGTTGGAGCATTCACAACTTCTGGAGGCAAGTAGTTCCACTGGTTAATTGTTCTAACTGTCAGGAAATTAATCCTTAGCTCTAAGTTGCTTCTCTCCTTGATTAGTTTCCACCCATTGCTTCTTGTCCTGCCCTCAGGTGCCTTGGAGAATAGTTTGACTCCCTCTTCTTTGGGGCAACCCCTGGGATATTGGAAGACTGCTATCAGGTCTCCCTTGGTCCTTCTTTTCATTAAACTAGACATTCCCAGTTCCTGCAACCGTTCCTCATATGTTTTAGCCTCCAGTCCCCTCATCCTCTTTGTTGGTCTTCTCTGCACTCTTTCTAGAGTCTCCACATCTTTTCTACATCGTGGCGACCAAAACTGGATGCAAATATTCCAGGTGTGCCTTCCCAAGGCCTTATAAAGTGGTATTAACCCTTCACGTGATCTTGATTCTATCCCTCTATTGATGCAGCCTAGAACTGTGTTGGCTTTTTTGGCAGCTGCTGCCCACGGCTGGCTCCTATTTAAATGGTTCTCCACTAGGACTCCAAAATCCCTCTCACAGTTACTACTATTGAGCAAGGTACCACCTATACTGTCCCTGTGCCTTTGGGTTTTCTTGCCTAAATGCAGAACCTGACTTTTTTTTGAATTCTTTCATTATTCCTTTGCCTGAGCAGGGCGTTGGACTAGAAGACCTCCAAGGTCCCTTCCAATTTGGTTCCTAAACTCTGTTGATTTACGCCCTTGTTAGCACAGTGTTTCTCAGCTGGGAGAAGGTGAAGACGGGTGGACTTCAACTCCTAGAATTCCCTTAGGCAATTCCAAGTTTTATTCTTCGTTGATGAATGGAAAATGTAACTTCGACGTAATAGCCAAAGTTCGGGCACGTGACTGCGGGGATGCTGGAAAGGAGGTATGTGTGAAAAGCAGTCCTACGTCCCTCTTTTCAGCGCTGTTGAAAACTCAGAGCGGTCACTGAGTGAAGTGTTGTAAGTTCGAGGACTACCTGGACTGGCTGGGATGCTCCTTGAAACAGATCCTAATTCCAAATTTCTAACTAAGGTCCCATGCTGCTCAACCGGATGGCTCTTCTAGGCCTGCTCTCTCTTCTCCCCCTTCCTCTCTGGCACCTTCTCTCTTTTTCTCCTTCTCTCCATTCAGTTTGATTCTGGACATTATTATTTCTCTCTCTCTTCCCCCCCCCTCCTCCCTTCCACATTTTTTTCTGGAACCTATTAGTTGCGAGTGGAATGTGATGTCCGCGGAGATGAGAATATGCAGGGTGCGTTTAATGAGAAACAGCGAGATGACAGAAGGACGGGAAGGCGAAGAAGAATGCAGAACTGGCAACCGGCGCCTGGTTCCTTCAAAAAGAGGCGCTACCATCTTTTCTCCATTAATTGGCGGGGAAATCTGGGAGGTCACGAGGGTGATACGGAAGCGTGCTTGCTGTCAGAAGGAAAGACGGACTCTGCTAAGGGTGGGCCAGGGGCAGATTCACAAAAGATAACGGAATAGGCAGAGAATTTGGAGAAGACCAGAGGATGCTCAGAAGGGATCTTGGAGGTCTACTAGCCCAACCCCCCTGCTTTAGGCAGGAAACCAAAGGTGGCTAGTTCCTGGTTTGGCCCTGGATCGGGGGAACCGGTTGTGACGGCAGCGGGAAGCTCCACCCACCTGCCCGGAAGCTTCTGCGCACGGATGTGCAAACTGGTAGTAAAATATATATATATGTAAGCCCACATAGAACAGAACAGAATAGAATAGAATAGAATAGCAGAATTGGAAGGGACCTTGGAGGTCTTCTAGTCCAACCCCCTGCCTAGGCAGAAAATCCTACACCACTTCAGACAAATGATTGTCCAATCTCTTCTTCTTAAAAACCTCCAGTGTTGGACCATTACAAATTCTGGAGACAACTTCTGTTCCACTGATTAATTGTTCTCACTGTCAGGAAATTCCTCCTCAGTTCTAGGTTACTTCTCTCCTTGATTAGTTTCCACCCATTGCTTCTTGTCCTGATTTCAAGGTGTTTTGGAGAATAACTTGACCCCCATTTCTTTGGGGCAGCCCCTGAAATATTGGAAGATGCTATCATGTCTCCCCTGGTCCTTCTTTTCATTAAACTAGACATACCCAGTTCCTGCAATCGTTCTTCGTATATTTTAGCCTCCAGTCCCCTAATCCTCTTTGTTGCTCTTCTCTGCACTCTTTCTAAAATCTCAACATCTTCTTTTATATCATGGAGATGAAAACTGAATGCAAATATTCCAAGTGTGGCCTTCCCAAGGCCTTATAAAGTGGTATTAACCCTTCACGTGGTCTTGATTCTCTCCCTCTGTTGATGCAGCCTAGAACTGTGTTGGCCTTTTTGGCAGCTGCTGCACACGGCTGGCTCCTATTTAAATGTTTGCCCACTAGGATTCTGGTGTCTGTCTGAGAGTAGAGTACAATTGGGTTTCCTAGCTCCTAATCCAGGAACTTCCCCCCTAGATCATTACAGAGACAGGCCCAAAGAAGATTCTGGGGCTAATCCTGTTCCGTGTGACTTCCCTTTCCTGCACAGACCCATGGCTCACTGTCTCACAACCACACTGAATCCAGGCTCAGCTGCGCTTGACCCGTTTCAAGGATGTCTTGAGATGGAAGAATCTGCTTCGAAACGCGACAACTTCACACACACCCTCTTCTTCTTTGTGGCATCCTGAGAGATATTGGATTGACTGATATCATGTCACCCCTACTCCTTCTTTCCATTGTGCAGGATAACTTGCCTGCACACGGCAGTTCAACGATTCAATGTTTTAAACTAATTTTTAAAATGATTTTCATCTTTTCGTTGACATTTCGTTCCGTCCCTTCCTTGAGCATCCTTTCTTTATGGATTCTCTTCCACCATTTCTTCGATGTTAGTGTAATTCCATTGCAGGAACTGGGTATGTCTTAGTTTAATGGAAAGAAGGACCAGGGGAGACATGATGGCAGTGTTCCAATATCTCAGGGGCTGCCCCAAAGAAGAGGGAGTCAAGCTATTCTCCAAGGCACCTGAGGGTAGAAAAAAAAGCAATGGGTGGAAACTAATCAAGGAGAGAAGCAACTTAGAACTGAGAAGAAATTTCCTGACAGTAATCTAAAATGGTAATAGTATCTTCTGCTTGAGCAGGGGGCTGGACTAGAAGACCTCCGAGGTCCCTTCCAACTCTGTTATCCTGTAATTCCGTCAGGGTCTCCTGCTTGAGCAGGGGGCTGGACTAGAAGACCTCCAAGGTCCCTTCCAACTCTGTTATTCTGTATGGGTCTCCTGCTTGAGCAGGGGGCTGGACTAGAAGACCTCCAAGGTCCCTTCCAACTCTTGTTATTCTGTATGGGTCTCCTGCTTGAGCAGGGGGCTGGACTAGAAGACCTCCGAGGTCCCTTCCAACTCTGTTGTTCTGCCATCTGCTATGTTTTGGGGGGGTGGGACTTAGAACGGGTGTGGAAACCCCTCTAATCGCTTCCCGGTGTTGGTTCTGCCTCTTGCGTTCTTCCTCTGGCGGGACCTGTATATGCAGTAGAATCTTATGCCTTTGAAGGCTTTGGAAAGGAAGGGAGAGACGAATTCTATTCTACGTCTGGGAAGCAGGTTTGAGTTTTGCAACAACTGGAATTGCTTTTTGGTTTCCATTTCCGCCCCTTCCTCCCGGTGAGAGTGGGGAAGGCAGCAAAATCCCAACCAGATGGGAGCAGGGACCACGGCGAACATAGAAAATAATTACACCCCCACTCCCCGGGTTTACTCTCTGCAGTGAGAAGTGGCTGGGTTGAAAAACAAGGCGTGAACCCGAAGAAAGTTAAGAGGTAGCTTGAACAGGGCACACTAAAATAAATAATAATAATAATTTGCAAGTAAAGGTTCCCCTTGCACATATGTGCTAGTCGTTCCCGACTCTAGGGGGCGGTGCTCATCTCCGTTTCAAAGCCGAAGAGCCGGCGCTGTCCGAAGACGTCTCCGTGGTCATGTGGCCTGCATGACTCAACACCCCCGAAGGCACACGGAACGCTGTTCCCTTCCCACCAAAGGTGGTCCCTGTTTTCCTACTTGCATTTTTTACCGGCTTTCGAACTGCTCGGTTGGCAGAAGCTGGGACAAGTCACGGGAGCTCACTCCGTGATGCGGCGCTGGGGATTCGAACCGGCGGACTGCCGACCTTTCTGATCGGCAAGCTCAGTGTCTTAGCCCCTGAGCCGCTGTGTCCCTGTCAATTTGCAAGCAAATTGAAGACATTTCACTTCTCATCTAAGAAGCTTCTTCGGTTCTGACTAAATGGTGGGGAAGGGAAGGATTTATATTCCTTGCAGTCATCTGGTTATTTGCACTCTTTCTGAGAGTTGTTGAGGCCGCTTGGAGATTTGAAATGCACAGGTGCAGTATAGGTGGTACCTTACTCAGTAATAGTAACTGTGAGAGGGATCTTGGAGTCCTGGTGGAGAACCATTTAAATAGGAGCCGGCCGTGTGCAGCAGCTGCCAAAAAAGCCAACACAGTTCTAGGCTGCATCAACAGAGGGAGAGAATCAAGATCACGTGAAGGGTTAATACCACTTTATAAGGCCTTGGGAAGGCCAAACTTGGAATATTTGCATCCAGTTTTGGTTGCCATGATGTAAAAAAAGATGTGGAGACTCTAGAAAGAGTGCAGAGAAGAGCAAGAAAGAGGATTAGGGGACTGGAGGCTAAAACATATGAAGAACGGTTGCAGGAACTGGGAATGTTTAGTTTAATAGAAAGAAGGATTAGGGGAGACATGATAGCAGTCTTCCAATATCTCAGGGGTTGCCACAAAGAAGAGGGAGCCAAGCTATTCTCCAAAGCACCTGAGGGCAGAACAAGAAGCAATGGGTGGAAACAAATGTATAAGAACAAAAAATGTAAAAAAAGAATAACAACTACGTGAATGTAGACCTATAATGGTATATAGAGAACAAAAAATTAAATAAAAAAAAAACCTTTCCAAAAATATAGAGAGATGGTGTCTGGCTCCTTAGCAGCCCACGACAGAGGCCAGTCAAAAAACAGAATCAGGTTGGGTCATTTTTTCTGAAATAGCCGCGCAGCTGACGGATGGACTGACAGTTTAATGTGGACGTTCGTCCTTCCATATTTCGATTCCGAATTGAGCCTCCCTTCGCCCTGGAGAAGAAAACCTGGGAAATATTTTGACGATGTGTGACCGCTGGAGATCAAAACCGATTCCTATTTCTTCTTGAAACCCGAGGAGAATTGGCACGGGGGCGTCAGTAACAATACAGAGTATAAAAATCTGTTTCCCAAACAATTCTTCCCAATGACTCTCTCTCTCTCTCTTTTTTTGGGTAATGGCCTTCGAGCATTAAATTGAACAATTAGGTATGCTCTCGGAGAGCCACTAAATACGTTCCAATAAATTCCAGTCTTTGAATGTCTTTGTTTTGAATTTTTAACTGAAGTTGAAAGGCTGTTTATCCCACGCAGAATCTGGTGAGAATTCTTAATCGTCCCTGGGCTGATCTTGAAAAAAAAAATCTGAGGACAGTTGGCGTTGACGTCTGGATGGGAGGCCACCAGGTGATGCCAGAACAAATCGTACGTTTTCTACAGCTCGTTCTCAACTAACAAGCATTTATTCTGTATAGATAGTTTTATTTTCCATTTTCATTTTCTTACAGTCACACATATACTGTACAGAACCGGGGCCGTATAACATTAAACAATAAACACAGCCATTCCTCTTGTCAATAATACCCCCCAAAATAGAAACCCAATGTACCTCTTCGACCCTCCATACACCCTTTCTTTCGCCCCCCCCTCCAACTTTCCGTCTTCCCACCATCATTCCCCTCTACCCTACTTCCCCTCCCCCTCTACCACACCTCTCTCCCAATACACTCCCTCCCTTCCTTCTCATCCTCCCTCCAATCCTCTCTCCCACCCTCTCTACCCCTCTTTCTTCTATCCCTCTACTCCTCCCTTCGGTGTATTTCTACTATCTATTAATATATTCAGCTTATCCTATTTTTACACTGGAATTAAAGAGCAACACTAACAAGCATTTATTTAGTGGCCGTTTGAAGCTCCGGTGGCACTGACCTATGTCCGTTTCCCACACTTACGACGGTTGCGGCCATTCCCATGGTCATGGGATCAAAATCCAGATGCTTGGCAACTGGCATGTACTTATGACGGTTGCGGAGTCCCCTTTTGCGACCTTCGGACAAGCAAAGTCAATGAGGAAGCAGGATTCACTTAACAACTGAGTTACAAACAGCAACTGTGGTGACTCACTTAACGACTGCGGCAAGAAAAGTCTTCAAGGCAGGACAAGAAGCAATGGGTGGAAACTAATCAAGGAGAGAAGCAACTTGGAACTGAGGAGAAATTTCCTGACAGGGAGAACAATTAATCAGGGGAACTACTTGCCACCAGATGTTGTGAATGCTCCAACACTGCAGGTTTTTAAGAAGACGTTGGATAACCATTTGTCTGAAATGGTGTAGGGTTTCCTGCCTAGGCAGGGGGTTGGACTAGAAGACCTCCAAGGTCCCTTCCAACTCTGTTATTCTGTATTCATTTCTGTGTTGAAAGGGGGAAAAACTCACTTAACAACTCTCTTGCTTAGCAACAGAAATTTGGGGCTCAGTTGTGGCCATAAGTCAAAAACTGCCTCTATTTGGCGCACACACACAAACCCTAATACCACATAAAATGCTTCTCACATTCTATCGTGGGGTTTTCTAAATGCCAAATAAATGAATACACAAAAAATAAATCATGAAAACAGCAGAAACTTTTCAAATGTGTCATATATACCTATGATCCAGCCCTAAATCTGAGGTTTCCATGGGTTTAAATGGGGGGGGGGGCGCGCATAATTGGCATGATCATAGACGAGGGGTACGTGCGTCGAAATTTGCATGGTTGAGGGCGTGGCGTCAGGGTTGAAGCCCCACCCCTTTTGCCCATCGTCACACGCATGAAGGATAGGCCTTCAATCCTGATGCCAGGCCCACAATCATGCAAATTTTGATGCGCGACATACCCTCATCTATGATCATTACCAATTATGGCCCTTCCCATGCCCAAAAGGGGTCGCTCTTCAGTTGTGAGGCCACAATTTGTGGGTGTCCCTCTTATTCTCCTTTAAAAGGCAGTGTGGCATTCACTCCATTTTTTTCTCTTCAGTTGATCTGTTTAAATCAAGGTTTTTGAATCTTGGCACTGTAAGGTGAAGGGAATTCAACTCCCATGACTTCAACTCCCAGAATTCCCCAAGCAGCACAGGTGGACTTCAACTCCCAGAATTCCCCAGCTGGCATAGATGGACTTCAACTCCAAGTCAGTATGGGTGGATTTAAACTCTCAGCATTCCCCAAACAGATTGGGAAGACTTTAATTCCCAGAATCCCCCAGTTGGCATAGATGGACTTCAACTCCCAGAATTCCCCATATAGCATGGGTGGACTTCAACTCCCAGAATTCCCCAGCTGGCATAGATGGACTTCAACTCCCAGTCAGTATGGGTGGATTTAAACTCTCAGCATTCCCCAAACAGATTGGGAAGACTTTAATTCCCAGAATCCCCCAATTGGCACAGATAGACTTCAAGTCCCAGAATCCCTCAGTCAGTATGGGCAGACTTCAACTCCCACAATCCCCCAGCTGATAATAGATGGAATTCAAGTCCCAGAATTCCACAGCTCGCATGGGTAGACCAACTCCCAGAACTTCCCATCAAGCATGGATGGATCGTAACGTTCCCCATCCAGCACAGGTTGACTTCAACTCCCAGAATTCCCTACCCAACATGGGTGGCTTTCAACTGCCAGCAGGCCGACTGGGGAATTCTGGGAGTTGAAGTAAGAGCCGAGGTGGCGCAGTGGGTAGAGTGCAGTACTGCAGGCTACTTCAGCTGACTGTTATCTGCAGTTTGGCGGTTCAAATCTCACCAGGCTCAAGGTTGACTCAGTCTTCCATCCTTCCGAGGTGGGTAAAATGAGGATCCGGACTGTTGTTGGGGGCGATATGCTGACTCTGTAAACCGCTTAGAGAGGGCTGAAAGTGGTATATAAGTCTAACTGCTATTGCTATAAGTCCACACATCTCATGAGTGGCCAAGAGAGAATCACTGCGACAGCCGAGCACCCGCAAAATGCAGAGTTGGGAAATCTGTAAATAATTGCTAGGCTGCTCTTCTCAGTGGACATCCATCCACAATGGCCGTTCCTCCGTCCAGGTGGTCTCATTTGCTGGGTGGTCTCTACCAGATGCCTTGGCTTCAAAACCAAAGACGATTAAATCTTGACCCTCTAATCATCTCCATGGCCAACGCAGAAGAAAAATTGGCATGCCAGGTTGTTTCCAGCCTCTCATTATCCCCTTAAAACTTTCTGGTCTCAAATGCCACCCACAAAAACCTACTTACCCCCAGAGAGGGGAAGGGCATTGGGAGATACCCGGGTTTGCCCGGGATCTGAAAAGATCATGGTTTGGTCTTTCAAGAAGCCATTGAGAAGGTTGGTAGACCATTGATGACCTCTGGAAGCTTAGCGTCAAGCTGTTTCAATGAAAAGAAGGACCAGGGGAGACATGATAGCAGTCTTCCAATATCTCAGGGGTTGCCCCAAAGAAGAGGGAGTCAAACTATTCTCCAAGGCACCTGAGGGTAGGACAAGAAGAAAATGGATGGAAACTAATCAAGGAAAGGAAGCAACTTAGAACCAAGGAGGAATTTCCTGACAGAAGAATTAATCAGTGGAACAGAAGTTGCCTCCAGAAGTTGTGAATGCTCCAACTCTGGAAGTTTTTAAGAAGAGTTTGGACAGCCATTTGTCTGAAACGGTACAAGGTTTCCTGCCTAAGCAGAGGGTTGGACTAGAAGACCTCCAAGGTCCCTTCCAATCCTGTTCTTCTCAATCTAATATTCTGCTGATGTTGAAGGCAGACATCTAATTCAATTAAAATTTCATGTTTAAAGTGTGCCGATGGGTGTACATTTAAAGTGACAATAAAGTTATTCTAAGGCTAAGGTGGTCCTCAACTTACAACTATTGACTTAGTGATCATTCAACATTACTATGGCACTGGAAAAAAAGCGACTTATGACCATTTTTCACACTTACGACCGTTGCAGCAATCCCCAAGGTCACATAATCAAAATTCACACGCTTGGCAACTGATTCATATTTACGACGGTCTCAGTGTCCCCGGGTCACCTGATCCCCTTTTGCGACCTTCTGATGAGGAAAGTCAATGGGGGAAGCCAGTTTCACTTAACGACCATGCGACGAACGTAACAACGGCAGTGATTCACTTAACAGCCGCGGCAAGAAAAGCCATAAAAGTTCACTTAGCAACTTTCTCACTTAGCAATAGAAATTTTGGTCTCTGTTACAGTTGTAAGTTGAGGACTGCTTCTATTTATGACGGTGGCAGTATCCCAGGGTGGGCGGGGGGGGGGGGGGAGAGAAACATGATCCCTTTTTGCAACCTTCCGACACGCGAAGGGCCTGGAGGAAGCCGGATTGACTTAACAACCGTGTTTCTAACTTAATAACTGCAGTGATCCACTTTACAACCGGGGCAAGACAGTTGGTGCCCAAGTGGGGTCGTAAATCGAGGACTAGCTGTAAACCAGAGAGGCTGAGGATCCTGTGGACTGTTTTGAGTTCCTTTTTCTGAGAGCCAAACTTCGCCTTCGCTTTTCCAAGGAATTTTTATTGCATTTCCTGGAGTTTTTTTTTCTTTCTTTTTTTAAAATAATCTTGGATTTGCTGAAATCTGGGCAGGTTTTACGATGCTCAGCGAGAAAATGAGATAATTTCCGATGTGCCCTGATGAAATCTTCCTGCAATTCTCACTGGCAATTTTCCTGGTGTCTGTTGTGTCTTCTGCCTTTGCTGTTGATTTTCAAGGCTGTTTTGACGACCAGGGACTGATTATTAAATTTTATTTCTTTCTACAAAATCTCAAGAGTGCCAGTTCGGTCTTGGGGGGGGGGGAAGGCACCAAGCTAGAAACCAGGTAATGGTGAGTTCTAGTAACACTTCCTTCGGAGTTAAAAGCCCATTGGGCAACTTTGGGCCCAATCACCAGGAAACTGGGAGTTCTAGTCCTGCCTTAGGTGTGACTTGGGTTCAATCAAGAGGAGCCTGTGAATTCTAGTCCCGTCTTAGTAACAAAAGGGAGCTGTGTGACTTTGGGCCAATCAAAAGGCGATTGTGAATTCTAGTCCCACCTTAGGCATGAAAGCTGGTTGGGTGACTCTGCGCTAATCACCAGGAGACAGTGAATTCTAGTCCCGCCTTAGGCATGAATGCCAGGGTGGTGACTCTGGGCCAATCACCAGGAGACGGTGAGTTCTAGTCCCGCCTTAGACACAAAAGCCACCTGTGTGACTTTGGGCCGATCACCAGGAGACAGTGAGTTCTAGTCCCGCCTTAGGCATGAAAACCACCTGGTGACTATGATTCAATCAACAGAAGCCTGTGAATTCTAGTCCCCATCTTAGTAACAAAAGGCAGCTGTGTGACTTTGGGCCAATCCAAAGGCGGTTGTGAGTTCTAGTCCCAGCCTTAGACACAAAAACCACCTGAGTGATTTTGGGCCAGTCACCAGGAGAAGGTGAGTTCTAGTCCCATTTTAGGCATGAAAACCATTCTGGCAGTCCAGATATCTTAAACTCGTCAGTTTGGTGAGAAGCTCTGGTCCATGGAATACGTTTCCTTCCTTTAAAGCAGGAGTGTCCAAACTTGGGAACTTTAAGACTTGTGGATTTCAGCCGGCTGGGGAATTCTGGGAGTTGAAGTCCACAAGTCTTAAAGTTCCCAAGTTTGGACACTCCTGCTTTAAAGCCAACCAGCATTGAATAAATCTTCTAGAAATTTGAAGCCATCCCAGATCCTTCAACCGTTGAAGGTTGCAAGCCTCCCCATCTCTGATATTCCCTTGCAGATCTTGCCCGGGTGACTTTCTTAAAGCTGCTGTTAAAACTGCAAGTAGTTCTCGATTTACGACGATTCATTTAATGACCGTTCAAAGTTACGACGCACTGACAAATGCGACTGACAACCGTTTTTTCACACTTACCGCCATCCCTTGTCGCATTCGGACGCTTTGCAACTGACTCACACTTACGACGCCTGCAGCGTCCCAGGCGGGTCACGCCATCCTCTTTAGTGACCGCTGGACAAGCAAAATCCATGGGGGGGGGAAAGCAAGATTCATGTAACGACCATGTTCCTCATTTAACAACGGCAATGATTCCCTTAACAAATGCAGCCAGAAAGGGCTAAACTCACTTTTTAAAAAAAGGACTCACTTAGCAATGGAAATGTTGGGCACAACTGGGGTCGTAAGGCGAGGACTGTTTGTCGTTGCAAAATGACTTCCAGTCTAGATGCTTCTGGTCGCTCCCAAGATTCAGATCTGAGCAAGCACGCATCTGGATCCATTCCAGCTAGCATAAAAATAGCAGCGTTGTTTATTTATTAAACATCAGAAAACCAGAAAAACATTTTAACTGGCAAAAGCAGAGCGGAGGGAAGGCACGATCAACAGACAAGGAAGGCAGATTTGCCATTCTCTCCAGGAGAGAAGCAACTTAGAGCTAAGGAGAAATGTCCCTACAGTGAGAACAATTAGCCGGTGGAACTACTGGCCTCCAGAAGTTGTGAATGCTCCAACACTGGACGTTTTTAAGAAGAGTTTGGACAACCAATTTGTCTGAAGTGGGGCAGGGTTTCCTGCCTAAGCAGGGGGTTGGACTAGAAGACCTCCAAGGTCCCTCCCAACTCTCTTATTCTAAGTGCAAAAGCGTGTGGAGCCTCCATGGAACTGTTCAAAGGACTGTGTTGTAGACTGGAGATACACCAGGGATGGGTTCCTGCCAGTGCTAAGCTCTTCTCTAGAAGAGGTTCCACAAATCTACCGTGCTGTTTAGAACCGGTTCCAGCTCCCTCCCCCCACTCGTCCTCATATTATCAAGATGAAGAGCGAGAGGAGGAATTCTGGGAGTTGGCTCAGGAACTCTGGCATTTGAAGTGTGCAAGTCTTAAAGCTATCAAGTTTGAACACCCCTGGGGTTTTTTTTCTAAAGGGTTAGGGGTGCAAGGGTCTTGTAACTTGACAGCTTTAAGACTTGCACACTTCAAATGCCAGAGTTCCTGAGCCAACATGACTGGAGGAGGAATTCTGGGAGTTGAAGTCCACAAGTCTTAAAGCTCTCAAGTTTGAACACCCCTGGGTTTTTTTTTTCTAAAGGGTTATGGGTGCAAAGGTCTTGTAACTTGACAGTTTAAGACTTGCGTGCTTCAAATGCCAGAGTTTCTGAGCCAACATTTCGGTTGCTAAGCAAGAGCGTTGTTAAGTGAGTTTCACTACATTTTACAAGTTGGCCACCCCCACCCAGTCACATGGCTGGCAAGCCACTCCCACCCGGTCACTTGGCTGGCAAGCCACTCCCACAAAGCAGGCCACACCTACAGAAGAGGTTCTAAAAAAATTTGAAACCCACCACTGAGATGCATGATGTTGTATCCCTCCCTCTCTGTTGTGGGAGGGCTGCTCAATTTTGACTAAGGCAATTTTGCACCACTCGGGTGACCCTGAGGACACAGATAAAACCTCCAAGCGGCCTCAACATCTCTCTAAAAGGATGCAAATGACCAGCTGTCTGCAAGGAGTATCAATCCTTCCTTTCCCCACCATCCAGTCAGAGCTGAAGAAGCTTCTGGGATGAGAAGCGAAATGTCTTTAAAGAAAAAAAAAACAGAAAGTCCAGTTGCCTCTTTGAAAAAAACCACTTTTGGGATGTGATGTCCTGCTTTGTGACTGCATCACACAAACAGCGTTTCCAGTCTCAATTACGGGACAATCTGTAATCTCTATTACGGGATTGCTAGGAAGTTAAAAAGTCCCTTTTTCTTCTGCTTTTTTTGTCATGTTTCCTGAAAAAAACTGAAAAAGACATAAATTTGAGGACCAGTTATAAATCACTTTTTTTTCTGTACTTGTTGCGACTTCAATCATTTGCTAAGTGATCGTTGAGGACTAGCTGCATTTGAAATAACATGCCATTCGTATTTGTCATAGCAATAGTCAGATATTTTACCTTCCTCTTAAAACCCGTTTTATTCCTCCGTTCGGTTTGATCCTTGATGATGTTCAAATGTTTGTTCGCGTTTTCCTCTTTTGTTTATTCATCTTGAAATCGACCCATGTACCAAAAATTCTTTTTTATTTGCCCATATTTCAATTCTCTTGAAAAACGCTTCCAGAATCAACACCAAGTCATCTGCAAAATTTGTGAGTCAATTTGCAAGTTTTGCTTAAAACAAAACAACAACAAAAAATCTACTCCAAAAGTGAATTGCAACATCTGAGTAGAACTCAACATTTCTTTCCCTTAAAGTTTTCAGAACCTCTGGTTGTTGAAATTGTTTTTCTGATGTGTCTAAAGGCCAAACTTTTGCAGGGTAGTTTTCAACTTAAAATTAAGAGGCAACTGGATTTTCTTGGCTTTTCCTTGATTTTCTTGGCTTTTCCTTGATTTCTTGACTTTTCCTTTATTTTCCTTAGTTTTCCTTGATTTTCTTTAGTTTTCCTTGATTTTCTTTAGTTTTCCTTGATTTTCTTTAGTTTTAAATTTGGTACTTGGCTGTAGATTAGAGCAGTGAGGAAAGGAACTGGGAATGTCTACTTTAATGAAAAGAAGGACCAGGGGAGACATGATGGGAGTCTTCCAATATCTCAGGGGTTGCCCCAAAGAAGAGGGAGTCAAGCTATTCTCCAAGGCACCTGAGGGCAGAACAAGAAGCAATGGGTGGAAACTAATCAAGGAGAGAAGCAACTTAGAACTGAGGATAAATTTCCTGACAGTGAGAACAATTAATCAGTGGAACAGAAGTTGCCTCCAGAAGTTGTGAATGTCCCAACACTGGAAGTTTTTAAGAAGACACTGAATCACCATTTGTCTGGAATGATACATAGAGGATCGTGCTTGAACAGGGGGTTGGACTAGAAGACCTCCAAGGTCCCTTCCAGCTCTATCCTGGTTAAATGATTTGATAAAAGAAATGTCCTTCTGGGTTCGGATCCAAGTGGTGAAAAAGATACTGGAGACATGGAGGCTGCTTGGAAAGATTGTTTATTGGTGGACAGGACCACGTGGCTTGAGCCCTGAACAGAAAAGGTGACCACATGCTTCAATGTTGGTGGAGAAGAAGAGAAGGGCTGAGGGAGGGGCTTGCCAGGCTTTTTATAACCTGTTCAGTCCCACCTCTCTGTTTCCTGTTCCTGTGTAAGAAATGTATTCTGATTGGTTGTCAGACTCCCATGGGGGGCCATGCAGGGGCAACTCTCTAGGCTGTGTTTTGAATCCAGGTTTGGTTGAGTTCCCAGGTGCCATGTGGTCAGTTGGGGCCAATATTATCATGCTTTAATCCCATCCACCCTGCAGCTGGAGAAGCCTTTATTATGTAAAGGGACTAGCCTGGCCTTTTTAATGGCCCATTAAGAGTGGGGATGGGCAGGAAGCTACAGGCAACTATTCCGTCTTTTAAAACATGTTTCATCCTTTTCACATCCAGAGAAATATTCTGCCTTTTCAATATTTCCTAGGATATTTCATTTTTCCAGGAGAGGGCTGGGTGATAACTTCCCACAGATTGATTCAGAAGATGCATACAGGATAGCAGCATTGCAGTATTTGAGAGGTTGCCACAAAGAGGAAGAGTTTCAGTTTATTCTCCAAAGCACCAGAGGACAGGACACAAGAAGCAACGGGTGACCCATAACACACACACATAGAGCAATAAGGGACCTTGGAGGTCATCTAGCCCAACCCCCTGCTGGAAACTAAACAAGGAGAGACACAGCCTGAATTGAGGTCAAACTTCCTAAGAGCGAGGACAAATCCACCAGCGGAACGGCTTGCCACCCGAAGTTGTGGGTGCTGTGCAACACTGGAGGGTTTTTTTTTTAAGAGCCGAGGTGGCGCAGTGGTTAGGGTGCATTACTGCAGGCCACTTCAGCTGACTGTTATCTGCAGTTCAGCGGTTCTAATCTCACCAGCTCAAGGTTGACTCAGCCTTCCATCCTTCCGAGGTGGGTGAAATGAGGACCCAGACTGTGGGGGCGATATGCTGACTCTGTAAACCGCTTAGAGAGGGCTGAAAGCCCTATGAAGCGGTATCTAAGTCTAACTGCTATTGCTATTGCTACTGCTATTAAGAAGGAAAAAGGAGAGGGAGAAAAAAAGGGAAGGAAAGATAGAAAAAAGGAAGGGGGAGGTTGGAAGCGTATTTTTTTTCCCTCGAAGGCTTCCACCACCTCAGTTTTCATTTCAGGGGCTCCGTTTGATGAGATAATCGTCCGCTTCACCTTGGATTTCCTTCTCCTCTTTCGAATTTGCACCCTCTGGGCTGTGGATGGCTTGAGAGAGGCGAGAAATGGATGAATCACCTCCAGGAGATGCTGAAAAAACCTTCCCTTCCTGGCTCCAATGAAGCCTTCCGATTGTTTTATCGTTTAGGAATAACGCACAATATTTCTTTTTTTCTTCACTCCCTGGTCCCTGACAACAGCGTCCCCTGCGCCAAGCCAAGGGCAGGGAGTCCTCGACTTAGCCCCCGAATTTCCGTTGCTAAGCGAGGCAGTCTCGCTGTGCAAGTTTTTGGCCTCGTTTCCTGGCCTTTCTGGCTCCCTGCCGTTGTTCAGGGAAGAGACACGGTCGTTAAACGAATTGGGCTCCCCTCCCCTCCACCATGGACTCTGCTTGTTGGGAGGTCCCTCTCCCTCTTCAGCTGGATCGAGAGAGAGAAGGAAGGGTCAGCCAAAGGTCATCCAAACGGTTTTCTGAAGTCTAGGTTGGTATTTTAACCAGGAGAGGATATTAAACTGGATCCCTGATCACTCCTCTCTCCCTCCCTCTCCCCCTTCATTTTCCCCGTCCCTCTCCCCATCGCTCCTCCTCCTTTCCCTTCCTCTTCTCTCCCTCTTTCCCTTCCCCTCTCTCGCTCCTTCCTTTCACTTCCCTCTTCCCCTCCCTCCTCCTACCATACTCCCTCCTCCTTCCTGTTCCCCTTCTCCCTCCCTCTCCCTCTTTCTCCCTCTCTCTTCTCCTTCTGCCTCTCCTTCTCCCTCTCTCCCGTTCCCCTCCCTTCTCCCTCCCTCTCCTCCATCCCCTCCCTTTTCCTCCCTCTCTTCCCCTCTCCCCTTCTTGCCCTCCCCTCCCTCTGCCATCCCCTCCCTTTTGCCCTCCTTCTCCTCTGCCTCCTTCCTGTTCCCCTTCTCCCTCCCTCTCCCTTTCCCTCCATCTCTCTTCTCCCTCTCCTTCTCCTCTTCCTCCCCCTCTTCCTCTCTCTTTCGTTCTCCCATCCCCTCCGTCTCTCTTCTCCCTCTCTCCCTCCTTCTCCTTCCCCCTCTTCTTCCTCATCCTCCTTCACTTTCCCCCTCTCTCCCTCCCTCTCTCTTCCCCCTCTCTCCCTCCTCCTCCTCCTTCCCCCTCTCCCTCCTCCTCCTTCCCTTTTCCCCTCTCTCCCTCCCTCTCTCTTCTCCCTCTCTCCCCCTTCTCCTCCTCCTTCCCTTTTCCCCTCTCCCTCCCTCTCTCTTCTCCCTCTCTCCCCCTTCTCCTCCCCCTCCTCCCTCTTCCCTTCCCCCTCCTCATCCTCCTTCCCTTTTCCCCTCCTTCTCTCCCTCTCCCTCTCTTCTCCCTCTCTCCCCCTTCTCCTCCTCCCCCTCCTCCTCCTCCCTCTTTCCTTCCCCCCTCCCTCCTCATCCTCCTTCCCTTTTCCCCTCTCTCCCTTCCTCTCTCTTTCTCTTCTGCCTCCTTCTCCTCCTCCTTCCCTCCTCTCTTCTCTCTCCTTCTTCCTCTCTCCTTCCCCCTCTCCCTCCTCATCCTCCTTCCCTTTTCCCCTCTCTCCCTTCCTCTCTCTTTCTCTTCTGCCTCCTTCTCCCTCTTTCCTTCCCGCTCTCCCTCCTCCTCCATCTCTCTTCTCCCTCTCTCCCTCCTTCTCCTTCCCTTTTCCCCTCCCTCCCTCTCCCACGATTCAGGAGAACCTTCCCACAAAGTGCCCCCTCCCCTCTGATAGGCCCAATGCCCCAAGAGCCTCGTGTTTGAAACCTCCCCAGAATCCCCCAGGAGACCCCAGGAAAGGCTGCCACACCATCCTTCCTTGCGGCTCCTGTTGTCACCCAGCTTCTCCGCAGCCAGGAAGGGCCCGCATCGCCCGCCTCCCCCTTCAGTCCGGGCCCTTCCTGGCTGCGGAGAAGCCTTTGCCGGCTCTCACCCAAGGCAGCCCGCCCCCCATCCTTTGCCCTGGGAAAATCCCGTCCTTGGGGGCTCCTTCTTGCAAGACTTTCTCCTGCCAAGAATGTCTTCGTTGGGGCCCCTGGAGGAGAGCAGCGTAAACAGCTGGTTTTGTGTTTTATTTTGATTTCAAACGCTCCCTTTGATGTTTATCTGGTTTTTCACTTGGAAAAAGGAAAGTCTTGTTCTCATTAAGCATCAGCCCGGCTTCTCCAAGTTCCTTGGGTTATTTTGGGGTCCCCTCGGATTCTCCCTCCTTCCCCCTCCTCCAGCTACCGTCTTTGGCAGGCGCTGCAGGGGGGGGGAGACCCCCAGCCAGGCTGGACCTGGGACCCCCGTGAGGTGTCGGAGGGGAGGGGGTGTCTCTGTTTCTCCTGGGCTCCTTGCTTTCGCCCCCCTCCCCTCCCGATCTCCAGGGAAGGGCTGGAAAACGGAGAGCCAAACCTCCTTCATGCCAATGTCAGCCATCGAGAAGGGCAGGCAAAGGAGAAGGGGAAGGGGACTCTCACGGGTGGGATTCTGGGGTGGGGGATTCGGGCCCCCGATCTCACCAGGCGTCATTCCTGGCCAGGGGGGAGGGGTTGGGGGGATGGATGGTTGGGGCTGGTAATTGGGAGTTGATTATCCCAGAAAGCGTCTTTCTGTCTTCTTCCCTCCCCCCCTCTCCCTTCCTTCTCTCTCTTTCTCAGTCTTTCCTTCCTCCCTCTCTTCCACTCGTATCTCTCTTCCCCTCCCTCAATCCCTTCTTCCCTCCCATCTATTTCTCCTTCCTTCCTTCTTTCTTCCTCCCCTCTCTATCATTCCTCCCTCTCTCCCGTCTTTTTCTTTCTTTCTTTTTTCTTTTCTTTCTTTCCTTCCTTCCTTCCCATCTCCCTATTTCTCCTTCCTTCCTTCCTCCCCTCTCTATCATTCCTCCCTCCCATCTTTTTCTTTCTTTCCTTCCCTCCCATCTCCCTATTTCTCCTTCCTTCCTTCCTTCCTTCCTTCCTTCCTTCCTTCCTTCCTTCCTTCCTTCCTTCCTCCCCTCTCTATCATTCCTCCCACTCTTCCTCCCACACCCCCTTCCATCCCTGTCTTCTACTCATATCTCTTTTCCCCTCCCTCAATCCCTTCTCGCCTCCCCTTTTTCTTTCTCCTTCCTTCCCTCCATCTCTCTATTTCACCTTCTTTCTTTCCTTCCCCCATCTCTCCTTCCTCCCTCCCCCATCTTATTTCTCTGTCTTTCTGTTCCCTCTCATCTTTCTTTGCTTTCATCTATTTTTCTCCTTCCTTTTCCATCCCTCTACTTACTTCCTTTCTTCTGTCCTCCCTCACTCTCTTTCCTATCTCTCTTTCTTCTTCCCTCCCTCCCTCCCTCCCATTTCTGTCTTTCCATTCCCTCTTTCTCCTTCCTTCCTCCCTTGCTTCCATCTCTCTAGTTCGTTCCTTCCTTCCTTCCCTCTCTACCCACTCCTTTCTATTCTCCCACCCTCTCTTTCTCCTTCCTATTTTTGTCTTTTCATTCCCTCTCTTCTTTCTTTCCTTCCACCTCTTTCTCCTTCCTCCCTCCCTCCCTCTTTTTCCTCCTTCCTTTCTTCCCTCTCTAGTTCTCTTTCCTGCTCCCTCCCTCCCATTTCTCTGTCTTTTCCATTCCCTCTTTCTCCTTCCTCAATCCCTCCCTCCCATCTCTCTAGTTCTCCTTCCTTCCTTCCTTCCTTCCTTCCTTCCTTCCTTCCTTCCTTCCCTCTCTAGTCCTCTTTCCTGCTCTCTCCCATTTCTCTGTCTTTTCCATTCCTTCTTTCTCCATCCTTCTCTCCCTCCCTCCCTCCTCCTCCTCTCACCTCCTCTTCCTTCTATTTCATTCCGCAAAGACCACTCCTTTCAAACACTGATGAGGTTAACTAGTTGGGTTATGAAATGCCTAAGATCCCCGGAACCTGATCTCTTCCACAAGGGATCCGGCCAGGGGTGCAGTGGGACAGCTGCCCGGAAACTGGCAAAGGAGTGTTTGCAAAAAACAACACCAACCCAGAGAGCTGGGGGTCAAATCCTCCCCTGGCGTGAGAGTCTGGTTTCTGATGAGATGAAATGCTTGGTGCAAACATGTAATCAGACAATCAGCGGCTGCCCTGAACTTGGCTGGGTTTGGGGAAATCATCTCCCGCTGCTCCCCGCCTGCTTTCCTAACCAACATGGCCTGTCCTTCTCCCAGAGCAGAGTGACAAAAAACTGGGTTTGCTTCTGTTCTGGCAGAGGAAATCCTCCCTGGGCCTCAAAAGGCAGCTACTGGGAGGCTCTCCGGCAGAGGAATCAAAAAAAGCTTCCGTCTTCTGAATGTCAAAACTCCTCGGTTTTTTTTTCCTTCCTTCCTTCCTTCCTTCCTTCCTTCCTTCCTTCCTTCCTTCCCTCCCTCCCTCTTCTTCCCATCTCTCCTTCTTTCCTTCCTTCCTTCCCTCCTTCCTTTCTGCCTCCTTCCCTCTCTTCTTCCCATCGCTCATTCTTTCTTTCCTTCCTTCCCTCCTTCCTTTCTCTCTCCCTCCCTTTCTTCTTCCCATCTCTTTTCTTTCTATCCTTCCTTCCCTCCCTCCCTTTTTCCTTTCTCCCTTCCTCTCTTCTTCCCATCTTTCCTTCTTTCTTTCCTTCTTTCTTTCCTTCATTCCTTCCCTCCCTCCTTCCTTTCTTCCCCTCTCTTCTTCCCATCTCTCCTTTCTTTCCTTCCTTCCCTCCCTCCATTCTTCCTTTTTCCTCCCTCCCTCCCTCTCTTCTTCTCATCTCTTTTCTTTCTTTCCTTTCTTCCCTCCCTCCTTTTTCCTTTCTCTCTCCCTCTCTTCTTCCCACCTCTCCTTCTTTCTTTCTTTCTTTCCTTCTTTCCTTCTTTCCTTCCTTCCCTCCCTCCATTCTTCCTTTTTCCTCCCTCCCTCCCTCTCTTCTTCTCATCTCTTTTCTTTCTTTCCTTTCTTCCCTCCCTCCCTTTTTCCTTTCTCTCTCCCTCTCTTCTTCCCACCTCTCCTTCTTACTTTCCTTCTTTCCTTCTTTCCTTCTTTCCTTCTTTCCTTCTTTCCTTCTTTCCTTCTTTCCTTTCCTTCCTTCCCTCCCTCCCTTCTTCCTTTTTCCTCCCTCCCTCTCTTATTTCCATATCCCTTCCTTCCTTTTCATTAAATGAGACCTATCCAATTCCTTTGTACGTGTTTGTGGCCTGTCAGCCGCCGGCCCTTCCAGAAGCCAAATCAGAGGAGGAGGTGTGGGAATCAGGGTCAGCAATCTGGGAGCTCCGAGGGGGAAGAGGGAATGGAGCTGGCAGAGAGAGAGAGAGACAGAGACAGAGAGACAGAGAAAGAAGTGGCGCCTCAGCTGCCCGTCAGCCCTCAGGTGAAGAGTCAACATCCCTCAGATCTGGAGGTGACGGATGAGGAAGAGGAGGAACAGCTGGGTCCAGTGAGCTGCCCTGAGTCTCTCGGGAGTAGGGCGGCATACAAACTCAATAAATACAATACAATACAGTGCCTGACGCGTGGATGTGCAGAAGGCAGAGGAGAGGAGAGCAGTGGAAATCTATGGGCCGGTCCTTGGGATGGAAGAGCCACCACTGCTTAAAAAAAACAAAACATTCTAGCTCTGGGGATAAAAGGCAGCGGGTGGAGATGAATAGATGTGGCAGAGGAGAGGAGAGCAGTGGAAATCTATGGGCCGGTCCTTGGGACGGAAGAGCCACCGCTGCTAGCAAAGCCCCTCCCTAGCTCTGAGGATCAAAGGCAGGGGGCGGAGATGAATAGATGTGGCAGAGGAGAGGAGAGCAGTGGAAATCTATGGGCTGGTCCTTGGGACGAGCCACCGCTGCTAGCAAAGCCCCTCCCTAGCTCTGAGGATCAAAGGCAGGGGGCGGAGATGAATAGATGTGGCAGAGGAGAGGAGAGCAGTGGAAATCTATGGGCCGGTCCTTGGGACGGAAGTGCCACCACTGGTAAAAAAAAACACCATTCTAGCTCTGGGGATAAAACTCAGGGGGTGGAGATGAATGGGTATGGCCATCTCCTCTGCTGAATGAACTTGTTAGCCTGTGAGAGAAACTTTTTACTGGGGCTGCCGGCAGTTCCAATTAAAGGAAACTTGTGTTCATGTCGGAGGGTTTTGTGGTATTTGGGGAGCTGGGCCAGAACAGTCCGTTTTAGCCTCCCTGTCCTCAAAGGAGATGGTCTCCGATGCTTCTAAACAGATCGGAAACATTACAAAGAAGACCCCCCCCCCTCCATTTTTCTAAAACAGTGTTTGGAAAAAGAAAAAAACCCAGAATAACAACCCCAGAAAAACCTAGAATTAGCCAGGATATTAGGGAGGTAATAAAAATTCCTCCCTTCTTATGATGCCCAACCGAGCGTGCAAAATTGCTCCATCGGAAACTGTCGTGCCTGAGATAAAGATCAAGAGACTTTTTTTCTTTTTAAAGTTGGAGATTCCACATGTTGTGGTCAGTGGGAATTTTAATTGCTTTGGCTCCGGCTGCAGCTGTCATCGCTGGTCGTGAAGAGCAGGGATGCTCTTTTTTTTGCCCCCCCAAAGAGGCAAAGAAGGAAACGAAGATGATCCGACATTCCTGGGTTAGTTCTACTCATGGAAGCTAAGCATGACCCCCGTCCTCAGCCAGATGATGATAGGCTGCGGCCAGTTTGGACAGGTTCGGTCAAGCCAGATGTTCTGCACGGTTCAGAGAACTGGCAAATCGGACCAGCGGCTGCCCCTGCCCACATCCCTGTCCTTGCCCCGACCCTGCTCGTTTTCTGGGCTGTTTTCGGCTGTTTATCTGGTGAGAAACATCCTGAAAATAGCCCCCAAAATGGCCTGAAAATGGCCTAAAAACAGCCTGGAAAAGGGCCTGGAAAAAAAGCCTGGAAACAGCCCTAAAAAAGGCCTGAAAATGGCTCAAAAACGGCCTGAAAATGGCCCAAAATGGGCCTGAAAACAGCCTGAAAAATGCCCCGAAAACAACCCAAGAATGCCCCCCCAAAACAGCCTGAAAAACCCAAAAAGCTTGAAAATGGCAAGAAAACCATCCTGAAAACAGCCCAAAAAATAGCCTGAAAATGGCCTAAAAAACAGCCTGAAAACAGCCCTGAAAATGGTCTGAAAAATGGCCTGAAAATAGCCAAAAATGGTCCCCAAAACGGCTTGAAAATGGCTCAAAAACGGCCTGAAAATGGCCCAAAATGGGCCTGAAAACAGCCTGAAAAATGCCCCCAAAATGACCCAAGAATGGTCCCAAAAATGGCCTAAAAATAGCCCAAGAAACAGTCTGAAAACAGGCTCCAAACAGCCTGAAAAGCCCCAAAAGCTTGAAAATGGCCAGAAAAACATCCTGAAAACATCCCAAAAAATAGCCTGAAAACGGCCCTGAAAACGGCCTGAAAAATGGCCTGAATAGCCAAAAATGGTCCCCAAAATGGCCTAAAAATAGCTCAAAAACAGCTTGAAAATGGCTCAAAAACGGCCTGAAAATGGCTCAAAAACGGCCTGAAAATGGCTCAAAAACGGCCTGAAAATGGCTCAAAAACGGCCTGAAAATGGCTCAAAAACGGCCTGAAAACAGCCTGAAAAATGCCCCCAAAATTAAGGTGACCAGACGTCCCGATTTCAGCGGGACAATCACGCTTTATAACAATTTGTCCCGTTTCCAGCTGTGTTTTAAAAAAAGGCCTGATTTTCTGGCTTCATGTTGAAAGCCCAGTGGATTTGCTTAAGAAATCCTAACCGGGGCAAGACAAAAGACACCCTGTCTAATCCCTCTCTCTGTCTCAGTACTTTCATTGAAGATATTAAAACGTTAAATGCCCCAAGAATGGCCGAGAAATGGCCTGAAAACAGCCCCCAAACAGCCTGAAAAGCCCCCAAAGCTTGAAAACGACCAGAAAAACATCCTGAAAACAGCCCAAAAAATAGCCTGAAAACGGCCCTGAAAATGGCCTGAAAAATAGCCTGAAAATAGCCAAAAATGGTCCCCAAAATGGCCTGAAAATGGCTCAAAAACGGCCTGAAAAACAGCCTGAAAATGGCCCGAAAAATGGCTTGAAATTGGCATGAAAAACAGCCTGATAATGGCCCAAGAAACAGCCTGAAATATGCCCCCAAATGGCCTGAAAACAGCCCAAGAAACTACATGAAAACAGCCCCAAAACAGCCTGAAAGCCCCCCCAAAAAACAGCTTGAAAACGGCCTGAAAAAAACCCAGAAAATGCCCCAGAAAACAGGCCATTTTTGAGCTGTTTTCAGGCCATTTGGGGAGCCAACATCGGCCACAAAACGGCCAGAAAATGGCCCATTAACACCCTTAAACACCCTTAAAATGCCCCCCAAAAAACAGCCTGAAAACGGCCCCCAAAACGGCCTGAAAACAGCCTGAAAAAGGTGCCACAAGATCAGAGCCTCACTACACAACCAAATTTCTATGTCGATTCTCCGTCATCCAGGTTGTGGCCATCCCAAAAGTGGGTTTTTTCCAGGAGGCAATTGGACTGTTCTTGCCTTTTTTTTTTCTTGGAAGACATTTCGCTTCTCATCCAAGAAGCTTCTTCCGCTCTGACTGGTTGGTGGGGAATGGAAGGATTTATAGCCCTTGCCGACGGCTGGTCATTTGCATCCTTTTAGAGGGTCCTTGAGGCCACTTGGAGGTTCATCTGTGTCCTCAGGGCCACCCGAGTGGTGCAAATAAATGTGGAGCCTTCTTGCAGCTGCCGAAAGGACTGTGTTGTAAACTGGAGATAGACGATGTCGTAAATCTCCCCCTCTGTTGGGGGAGGGCTGTCCAATTTCAACATAGATGGCCTCTTTGGCCCCACATCCAAACCAGCGGTGACCCCCTCCTGTTTCTGACCGAAATGGGGCACCATTCAGATGACTCCGATAAACCTCCGGGTAGAGGTGGAGGAAGAGAATGAGAAAGGGAGAAGGAAGAAAAGGACTGTGGAGGACTTTGCTGATCTCTGATCTTGGTTGTTTTCTTACAGACATTTCTTTATCAAACTGGATAACATCTTCAGTGGTAGAAGGGAGCGGGGGTTGTGGGGAGGAGGAGGAGGAGGAGTGTGGTGCTTTCTGAGCTTGGTGGTTTTCTTCCAAACGTCTGAAAGACATTTAATTACCCAACTAGTTAACAGCCTCAGTGCAAGGATTCACGATGAAGTTTCTCTAAGTGGGTAATGAAATATCTTCAAGAATACAGCTAAGCTCAGATCACACCAAGGACCCACAATCCTCCTTCTTTCTCTTCTTCTCTACAAAGCTCCCTCCCTTCTAACACTGACAATTTACCTGGTTGGGTTATGAAAAGTCTGCAACAGAGGGAGAATGGGAGGGAATGTAAGAGTAGGAAAGAGGGGAGGAATGGGAAGAAGAGGGGAAGGGTAGAGGGGAGGAAGGGGAAGGAGAGAAGGGAAAGGAGAGGAGGAAGGAAGGAAGGAGAGAAGAAAGAGAAGAAAGGGGGGTAGGAAGGAGGGATGGAAGGAAGGAGGGAAGCAAGGAGGGAAGGAAGGAGGGAAGGAAGGAGGGAAGGAAGGAGGGAAGGAAGGAGAGAAGGAGAGAAGAAAGGAGGGAAGGAAGGAGGGAATGTAGGAGAGAAGGAAGGGGGGAAGGAAGGAGGAAAGGAAGGGGGAAAGGAAGGAGAGAAGGAGAAAAGAAAGGAAGGAGGGAAGGAAGGAGGGAAGGAGAGAAGGAGGGAAGGGGAAGGAGGGAGGGAAGGAAGGAGGGAAGGAAGGGGAGTAGGAGAGAAGAAACGAGGGAAGGAAAGAGGGAGGAGGGAAGAAGAAGTAGGACCGTTGTAAGATAAGATGGATCTATGGGATGTTAAGAAAGCAATTTTCAAGTAGATTGTCAACTGTAGGGAAAAATTGTTATAAATACATATTATTAATAACAGTTATGAGATCATATAATTGTGAATGTATATATGAAATTGATAAAATAAAATGAAAATTAAAAAAGTCTGCAACAAAAGCACCAGCCTCAGAGAGCATTCAGGACCCCACAGTCTTCCTCCTCCTCCTCCTCCTCCTCCTCCTCCTCCTCCTCTCGACAAACATTCTAGCTCTGATGATGTTACCTAGTTGGGTCATGAAATGTCTGCAAGAAAACCACCCAGCTCAAAGAACTTCACAGTTGTCCTCCTCCTCCTCCTCCTCCTCCTCTTCTCCACAAAGCTCAGTCTCTTCTGATGATGTTACCTGGTTGGGTCGTGAAAAGTCTGCAAGAAAACCACCAACCTCAGAGAGCTCTAAGAAGTTCACAGTTCTCCCCCTCCCCCTCCTCCTCTTCCTCCTCCTCCACCGCCTCCCTCCGTAGGAAAGTCCTTAAAAGTCCTTTCCCCAAAAGTCTTTCTTGGCTTCCTTTTTCTTTGGAAACATTTCGCTTCTCATCCAAGAGGAGAACCGAAGGCGTTCGTTGGATGAAGAACAGAATAACAGAGTCAGAAGGGACCTTGGAGGTCTTCTAGTCCAACCCACTGCTCACGCAGGAGATCCTATACCATTTCAGACAAATGGCCATCCAGCATCTTCTTAATAACCTCCAGTGTTTTGGAGCAGCCACAATTCCTGGTGGCAAGCAGTTCCACTGGTTCATTGTCCTCACTGTCAGGAAGTTTGTCCTTATAAGTTCTAGGTTGCTTCTCTCCTTGATTGGTTTCCATCCATTGCTTCTTGTTCTGCCTTCAAGGTGCTTTGGAGTTTGGAGTTTGGAGTTTGGAGTTTGGAGTTTGGAGTTTATTCAATTTGTAGGCCGCCCTATTCCCCGAAGGGACTCAGGGCGGCTGAACAAAAGCCAAGGGATGGGGAAATTACAAAAAACAAGACAAAGACAATCAGACAATACGAACAATTTAAAAGCACAACAGACACAGCAAATTCGAGTAGTGGGGGGGGGAGGAACTCAACCCCAGGCTTGCTGGGACAGCCAGGTCTTCACGGCCGTCCGGAAGGCCCGAAGGATGGAGAGGGTCCGAATCTCCACGGGGAGCTCGTTCTAAAGGGCCGGGGCAGTGACAGAGAAGGCCCTTCTCCGAGTAGTCGCCAGCCGACATTGGCCGGCAGATGGAATACAGAGGAGGCCTAATCTGTGGGATCGAATGGGTCTGTGGGAGGCAATCGGCAGAAGGTGGTCTTTGTTTTTTTTTTAATTATTATTATTATTATTATTATTATTATTATTATTATTATTTTTTATTAGTAAAAGAAAAATACAACAGCCAATAGATTGCAAAAGACAATACAACATCCGCCACTGTTTTGCTTTACATTTGACTACGTTTCGAGACATTTCCATAATAACAAAATCGTTATAGACATCAAAAGTTAGGCATCTTCTTCCCTCCCTCCCTCTTTCCTTCCCTCATTTCTTCTCTGCCACTCCCCTTCCTTCCCTCCCTCCTTCTCTCCTTCCCTCCTTCCTTCCCTCCTTTCTTTTCTCCTTTTCTCCTTCCCTTCCCCCTCCCTTTCCTCTCTCCTTCCCCCCTTCTTTCTCTCATACATTCCCTCCTTCCTTCCCTCCTTCCTTCCTTTCTTTTCTCCTAGATTCCCTCCTTTCTTCCCTCCTTCCTTCCCTCCTTTCTTCTCTCCTTCTCTCCTTCCTTCCCTCCCTCCTTCCCTCCTTGCTTCCCTCCCTGCTTCCCTCCCTCCTAGCAGAAGGTGGTCTTTGGAAAGTAGGTTGACCATTCTTCTTTGTCTTTGGAGACCCCCCCTCTTCACGTGCCCCAGTGGCCACCTTAGAAAATAAAGTTTATTTTTAAGAACGGCCGCTGTAACGAGGACTCGGCGGTGCACAACGATTAAAAACCACACCGCTTATTGCAAACATGAAGGCAAGAAGGAAAATCCCAAAGGGAATGGCCTCGAACAATCTTAGGATGTTGCCTTTAGGAACAGTCTCTGCTTGGACTTCCTTCCAGGACCTCAAGAGCCGGGACAAATGGATTGCCAGGAAGCCCTTAACATTTATCCAGAGGAGTGGAAAATTCCAATTATTATTTTCCCCTGGAAGATGTCAATTCCAGAAGACGTTTGGTGGCCTTGGAGATCAGCTGGGGCACTTTTAACTGATTAACAGAGTTGGGAGGGACCTTAGAGGTCATCTAGTCCAACCCCCTGCCCAAGCAGGAGACCCTAAACCAGTGGTTCCCAAACTTGGCAACTTGAAGACTTCTCTCTGCTGGCTGGAGAATTCTGGGAGTTGAAGTCCACAAGTCTTAAAGTTGCCAAGTTTGGGAACCACTGCCCTACACCATTCCTGACAGGTGGCAGTCCAGTCTCTTCTTGAAAGCCTCCAGGGATGAAGCTCCCACAACTTCCGAAGGCAACTTCTGTTCCATCGGTTGATGGTTCTCACTGTCAGAAAGTTCCTCCTTATTTCCAAGTTGAATCTCTCCTTGATTAGTTTCCATCCATTATTCCTTGTCTGGCCTTCAGGTGTTTTGGAGAATAGCTTGCCCTCCCCTTCTCTCTGTGGCAGCCCCTCAAATATTGGAAGATGCTCTCCTGTCTCTTCTGGTCCTTCTCTTCCCTAGACTAGCCAGGCCCAGTTCCTGCAACCTTCCATCGTATGTTTGAGCCTCCAGTCCCCTCATCCTGCTTGTTGCTCTTCTCTGCCCTCTTTCTAGAGTCTCCGCATCTTTTTTATAGTGTGGGGACCAAAACTGGATGCAGGATTCTAGGTGTGTCCTTACTAAGGCTTTATAGAGTGATGTTAGAGTGATGTTAGCACCTCCCTTGATCTTGATTGTATCCCTCTGTTAATGCAACTGAGGATTTCATTGGCTTTTTTGGCTGCCGCTGCACACGGCTGGCTCCTATTTAGCTGGTTGTCCACTAAGACTCCAAGATCCGTCTCCCAGTTCCTGCTATTAAGCCTGGTTTCACCCAGATCGATATGTGTATTTTTTATTTTTCTTGCCTGAGTGTTAAGACTTTACTTCCCACGCCCTCTTCTTTGAGGTAGCCCCTCAAATACTGGAAGAATGCTATCCAATCAATCAATCAATCAGAGTAGAGCTGGAAGGGAGCTTGGAGGTCTTCTAGTCCAGCCCCCTGCTCAAGCAGGAGAATCTATAGCAGTGATGGCTAAGCTTTTTTGGCTGGTCCTTCTCTTCACTAGACTAGCCAGGCCCAGTTCCTGCAACCGTCCATCGTATGTTTGAGCCTCCAGTCCCCTCATCCTCCTGATTGCTCTTCTCTGCACTCTTTCTAGAGTCTCCACCTCTTTTTTATAGTCTGGTGACCAAAACTGGACACAATTTTGTGGCCCTGCCCGTCCACTATAATGTATAGGTAGCCGTTGACCATTCATCCAGTGACTTTTGAAGATACAGTGGCATTTAAAAAAGAGGGGACATGGCTGTTTTTCACACTTAGTGACGGTTGCAGCGTCTCCAGCATCACCTGATCAAAAATTTGGACGCTTGGCAAATGGCTCCTCTTTATAGCAATAGCAGTTAGACTTATATACCGCTTCCTAGGGCTTTCAGCCCTCTCTAAGCGGTTTACAGAGTCAGCATATTGCCCCCCAACAACAATCCGGGTCCTCATTTTACCCACCTCGGAAGGATGGAAGGCTGAGTCAACCCTGAGCCGGTGAGATTTGAACAGCCGAACTGCCGAACTAGCAGTCAGCTGAAGTAGCCTGCAGTGCTGCACTCTAGCCACTGCGCCACCTCGGCTCTTTATGACAGTTGCAGTTGTTCCCGGGGTTCATGCGATCGCCATTTGCCGTCTTCCGACCACGGGGAGGAAGCCCGATTCATTTAACGGATGGCTGACTTAACAACTGCAGGGATTCGCTTAACAGCTGCGAGCCAAAAGCTTGAGAAATTGGGTGCGATTCGCTTAACAACCGACTTGCTTAGCTGTGGGGATTCTGGTACCCTTGGTCTGTAGTTCCCAAACTGCTTTTTCAGGGGCTGAACTTAATTTTGAAGCAATGGGTGTGTAGACGTGCGGTACACAATGGATAATTGTTTGACCTAGAAACATAGAAACACAGAAGAGTTACTGCAGGAAAAGGACCTAATTGGTCCCTTGGCCTTTCGCTGTGGTTTTATTTTCTTTTGAATTGATTCATTATTATTATTATTATTATTATTATACAATTGTATCACAGCAGCCAGTTGTTTCGCCGGATTTGGCATTGGTTACTAGTCGGACCCCACCCAGGGGCCTAGGACGTCGTAACGTATTTTCGTAATATGCGTGCAGATCCAAGCAGTGCGGCTTTTTGCATTTGACTGATGGTGATTTTGTCAATTTTTAACTGTTTTAAATGTAATTCCAGTGCTTTTGGAATAGCACCCAGTGTGCCAATTACCACTGGAATTACCACTGCTGGTTTGAATTTCAATTTTTAAGTCCTGGTATTTTGCAATTTTTTCATGTTCCTTCTCAGCGATCCTGCTATCACCTGGTATTGCGATGTCTATGATTGTGACCTTATTTTTCTCAACCAGTGTGATGTCTGGTGTATTATGTGCCAGTATTTTGTCGGTTTGTATACGGAAATCCCACAAGATCTTGACCATCTGATTTTCGGTGACTTTTTCAGGCTGATGTTCCCACCAGTTTGTTGCTGTTTTAATATTATAATTTTTGCACAAATTCCAATGGATCATTTGTGCTACTGAATTGTGCCGGAGTTTATAATCAGTCTGCGTGATTTTTTTACAGCAGCTGAGTATGTGATCAACAGTTTCATCAGCTTCTTTGCAAAGTCTGCATTTGGCATCATCAGAGGATTTTTCGATTTTGGCCTTAATGGCATTTGTGCGGATAGCTTGTTCTTGCGCAGCCAGGATTAGTGACTCTGTTTCTTTCTTTAATGTACCTGTTGTTAACCATAACCAAGTTTGTTCACTGATGATGATGATGATGATGATGATGATGATGATTATTATTATATTATTATTATATATTTATTCATTACACATGAAACTCAGCCAACTGAACATTGAAAAATGCATCACAAATACCAGTGACTGGTGCTAATGGTTGATACGGTTTGCTGCCAGTGTCCTGGGTATCAACCAAGGACCTTCTTAAAATATACGATGTTCCGAGTAGCACAGTTTTTTTTGCATTTCCGCTGGTGTTGTTGCAGGAAGCTGCAATTTCTTGATGTGTCTTGTAAAATTCTTGGACGTGGTGCCAAGTGCCCCGATGACAATGGGCATCACTGTTACATGCTTCATCCATAGCCGTGTAGTTTCGATGGCCAGGTCGCGATATTTCATGATTTTTTCTATCTCTTTTTCTTCGACTCTGGCATCTCCAGGAACAGCGATATCAATAAACTGTACACTTCGGCCCTCTACAAATCGTGATATCTGGCGTGTTGTGCTCCAAATGACGATCTGTTTGTATTCGAAAGTCCCACAAGATCTTCGCCTTCTCATTTTCGATAACCTTTTTCCACTTTATGTTCCCATGACTTTCTGGATACAGGTAAGTCATATTTTATACATAATGACCAGTGGATTAATTTAGCAACTCGGTCGTGTCTAGCTTTGTAATCAGTTTGTGCGATTTTGCTGCATTCAGATATTAAATGTGAAACAGTTTCGACTTTGTTATTGCAAAGTCGGCAGTTTGGGTTGTCGGTGGATTTTTGTATCTTCGCTTTCGTGGCAATTAGTTTGTAGTGCTTGTTCTTGAGTAGCCAGGATTAAACCTTCCGTTTCTTTCTTGATGGTTCCCATCTTAAGCCATGTCCATGTCAAGTTGTTATCACATCTCCTTCAAAGTTTCCTTTGTTGTTGTTGTTGTTGTTGTTGTTGTTATTGTTGGTATGAGCCGAGGTGGCGCAGTGGTTAAATGCAGCACTGCAGGCTACTTCAGCTGACTGCAGTTCTGCAGTTCGGCGGTTCAAATCTCACCGGCTCAGGGTTGACTCAGCCTTCCATCCAGGGGTGGGTTTCTCGCCCCGTTCCAACCGGATCGGTTGGAACGAGGCCGGCGGCGTCCTCACGCACGCACGCGGCGCGCGCGCGCACGCACGCAGCATCCTCGCGCACGCACGCAGCATCCTCGTGCACGCACGCGGCACGCGCGTGCACGCACGTGCACGCACGCAGCGTGCGCATGCGTATTAGCGTCTGTGCGATGCTCCAGCTGCTCCTGGAGGATCGCGCAGGCGTTCTGCGCATGCGTGGAAAGCGCGAAATTCAAAAAAACCGGGTAAGGAGCGGGCGCGGGTGTGCGGGCGCGCGCGGGTGCGGGGGGGGGCTTTGCCGTTCCCGGAAGTTACTTACTTCCGGGTTCGGCGACCAACCGGATCGCAGGGACCGGTGCGAACCGGTTGAAACCCAGCCCTGCTTCCATCCTTCCGAGGTGGGTGAAATGAGGACCCGGATTGTTGTTGGGGGCGATATGCTGACTCTGTAAACCGCTTAGAGAGGGCTGAAAGCCCTATGAAGCGGTATATAAGTCTAACTGCTATTGCTATTGTTACTGTTGTTGTTGTTATTGTTATTGTTATATTTTATTTACTTGGAGTTCATTTTTAACCTAATCCTGTAGCCTTTGTTGCACACGTGAGTTTGGAAGATTTCCATTCACAGAGCAGGGCTCCATAGACGAAGTAAAAAAAAGCCCCCGATTCACCCCACCCTCCTTTTGGTGTCTGCTTGTGTGTGTGTGTGTGTGATGCCAAACTTTTCCTTCTGGTTGCCATTAATAACGTGACATTTACTGGGGCTGCTCCAGATGTTTGCACCAGCCGTGTCCTTTTAGAGGAATGCCTGCCTCTGAGGGTTTCGTAAGGATGGTCATGTGGTTCTACTTTTCTTTTTTTCCTTCCTTCCTTCTTTCCCTCTCCCCGTCTCTCTCTCTCTCCCTTCCTTCCTTCGTCTCTTTCTCCATCCTTCCTCTTTCCTAAGCTCCCTCCTTCCTTCCTTCCTTCTTCCACCCCTCTCTGCCTCCTTCCTCTTTCTTTCCTTTCTTCCTTTCTCTTTCTCCTTCCATCCTCTCTCCCTCCCTCCTCTTTTTTCTTTCTTTCCTTCTTCCTTCCGTATTTTCCTCTCCCTACCTCTCTTTCTCTATTTCTTTCTTCCTTTCTTTTTCTCTTTCTCATTCCTTACTCTTTCCCTCCTTCCTCTTTCTTTTTCTTTCTTTCCTTCTTCCTTCCTTCTTTCCCTCTCCCTGTCTCTCTCTCTCTCTTCCTTCCTCTCTTTCTCCTTCCTTCCTCTCCCAAGCTCCCTCCTCTTTCTTTCTTACTTTCTTTCCTTCTTCCTTCTTTCCCTCTCCCTCTCTCTCTTCTTTCCTTCCTCTCTTTCTCCTTCCTTCCTCTCTCCCAAGCTCCTTCCTTCCTTCCTTCTTCCCCCCTCCTTCCTTCCTCTCTGCCTCCATCCTCTCTTTCTTTCCTTTCTTCCTTTCTCTTTCTCCTTCCTTCCTCTCTCCCTCCCTCCTCTTTTTCTTTCTTTCTTTCCTTCTTCCTTCCTTATTTCCCTCTCCCTACCTCTCTATTTCTTTCTTCCTTTCTTTCTCTGTTTCTCATTCCTTACTCTTTCCCTCCTACCTCTTTCTTTTTCTTTCTTTCCTTCTTCCTTCCTTCTTTCCCTCTCCCTCTCTGTCTCTCTCTCCTCCTTCCTTCCTTTCTCCTTCCTTCCTCTTTCCCAAGCTCCTTCCCTCACTCCTTCCTTCCTTCTTTCCCCCTCTCTTCCTTCCTCTCTGCCTCCCTCCTTTCTTTCCTTCCTTCCTTTCTCTTTCTCCTTCCTTTCTCCCTCTCTTTTTCTCTTTCTTTCCTTCTTCCTTATTTCCCTCTCCCTATCTCTCTCTCTCTCTATTTCTTTCCTTCTTTCTTTCTCCTTCTTTACTCTTTCCCTCCTTCCTCTTTCTTTTTTTCTTTATTTCCTTCTTCCTTCCTTCTTTCCCTCTCCCTCTTTCTTTCTTTATGTCTTTCTTTCTTTCTCAACCTTCCTTCCTCCCTCCTTTCATTCCTCCCTCCCTCCCTCCCTCCCTTCCTTGCCTTCCTTCTTTCCTCTCTCCCTCTGTCACTATTTCTCTCTCTTTTTTTCTTCATTCCTTCCTTTTTTTCTTTCCTTCCTTCTTCCTTCCTTCTTTCCCTCTCCCTCTTTCTTTCTGACTTTCTTTTTTTCTTTTTCTTTCTTTCTTTCTCAACCTTCTTTCCTCCCTCCTTTCATTCCTCCCTCCCTTCCTTCTTGCCTTCCTTCTTTCTTCTCTCCCTCTGTCGGTCCCTCCCTCCCCCTCCTCTCTATTTTTTCCTTCCTTCCTTCCTTCCTTCCTTCCTTCCTTCCTTCCTTCCTTCCTTCCTTCCTTCCTTCCTTCCTTCCTTCCTTCCTTCCTTGGCATATGGGACTACATACGGTGGTTATAACCAAGAGCGGAATGAGAAGCTCTCTTAGGAATCCCCCAAACGGAGCAGCCCTTCTAACCCTGGACAGGGCGATGGCTGGGGGTGGGGGGGGGAGAGGGAGAGACTTAGGTATGGAGAAACCTTCTGATGATTCAGAACAAAGGATCACCAAGCCAGGGAAGCAGAGCAGGAGCCCATCTTCTTCATGCCAGCAATCCTCTCCCTTCCCCAGAAAAAAGGAGACAGTGGAAACCGACCAATACGGACCGCAGGCATTCCGAAGGGAAATGCAGAAAACATGAATGAAAGCCCCTCTCTTCACGGGGAGAAGAATGTCTCCAGGCCCAGACACAGGGGAACGGTGGGCGTGTCCAGACCAAGATTTCCTGCTTCAACGTTCAAAGTGACAAGCACTGATAATGTTATTGAGTTGGGTCATGAAACATCTGCAAGAAAGCTCAGAGAGAACCAGGCACCCAGCCGGCTTTCATGCCTAAGGCAGGACTAGAACTCACCGTCTCCTGGTGATTGGCCCAAAGTCACCCAGGCAGCTTTCATGCCTAAGGTGGGACTAGAACTCACCGTCTCCTGGTGATTGGCCCAAAGTCACCCAGCTGGATTTCATGCCTAAGGCAGGACTAGAACTCACCGTCTCCTGGTGATTGGCCCAAAGTCACCCAGGCAACTTTCTTGCCTAAGGTGGGACTAGAACTCACCGTCTCCTGGTGATTGGCCCAAAGTCATCCAGCTGGCTTTCAGGCCTAACAATGAACTAGAACTCCCCGTCTCCTGGTGATTGGTCCAAGGTCACCCAGCCGGCTTTCATGGTTAAAACGAGACTAATTTAATTTAATTTAATTTAATTTATTGAATTTATAGGCCACCCAATCCCGGAGGACTAGAACTCTCCGTCTCCTGGTGATTGGCCAAAGTCACCCAGATGGCTTTCATGCCTAAGACTGGACTAGAACTCACTGTCACCTGGTGATTGGCCCAAAGTCACCCAGTTAGCTTTTAGACCTAAGACTGGACTAGAACTCACTGTCACCTGGTGATTGGCTCAAAGTCACCCAGATGGCTTTCATGCCTAAGGTGGTACTAGAACTCACCATTTCCTGGTGATTGGCCCAAAGTCACCAAGCTGGCTTTCATGGCTAAAACGGGACTAGAACTCTCCGTCTCCTGGTGATTGGCCCAAAGTCACCCAGGCAACTTTCATGCCTAAGGTGGGACTAGAACTCACCGTCTCCTGGTGATTGGCCCAAAGTCACCCAGTTAGCTTTTAGACCTAAGACTGGACTAGAACTCACTGTCACCTGGTGATTGGCTCAAAGTCACCCAGCTGGCTTTCATGCCTAAGGTGGTACTAGAACTCACCATTTCCTGGTGATTGGCCCAAAGTCACCAAGCTGGCTTTCATGGCTAAAATGGGACTAGAACTCTCCGTCTCCTGGTGATTGGCCCAAAGTCACCCAGGCAACTTTCATGCCTAAGGTGGGACTAGAACTCACCGTCTCCTGGTGTTTGGCTAAAAGTCACCCAGCTGGCTTTCATGTCTAAGGTGGAGCTAGAACTCACTACTTCCTTGCCAGGTGTCCTCACCACTGGACCAACCTGGCTCATTTAACAGACTGTGATATGGGCCACTCTCTGTTTTTCTTTCTTTCTTTCTTTCTTTCTTTCTTTCTTTCTTTCTTTCTTTCTTTCTTTCATTCATTCATTCATTCATTCATTTTTTAGAAAAGGACCAAATTGGTCGACTTAATTTGATCAGTCGGAGGAAGGAGACAAGGGAGCCATAAAAACTTCAGGGACTTGTTCAATCCATTCCACCACCCCATCATCCCGCAAGAACTGGATATGATTGAATGGAAAGAAGGGGGGAGAAAAGAAATACACAGCGGAGGTGTGAACTAGCAGTCCACCAATTATCCCTTGGAGATGCGTGGGTGGGAATGTGTCCATATTTCTTAGGATTTTCATGCATGTATTTAAGGCTTTGTTTTTAAGGGAGGGAGAAAAGAAAAGAAAGAGAAAATAAGGTGGTGTTACAACAGATGCTAGGGATGGTAAACAAAGCAATCCAAACTATACCTTATAACCTTTCAAATGGAATAACAAAAGTATAAGAATGGCAAAGAAAAAGAATAACCATGTGAATGTATACCTAGAATTGTATGTAAGAGAATAAACGACAGTAAGAATATAAAGCACAATATAGGTAAACAATATTTGGTTAGAAATAGCTAAGTATAAATAAATATAGAATAGTACATAAAAATGGATAATGAATAAGGGGACCATGAATGCAAGATAGAAATGTATAGAAGGGAAAACACTTAACTGCAAAGGAACCGATATTGAACTGCTATATGATATACGATGGAACTTATTGTTCCTATGTTGTTTTAAGTCATGTGTCTGTTTCTGTTGATGTGTTGATGTGTTTAAAATAAAAAATTTATATTAAAAAAAAGGCTTTGTTTTTGCACAGTCGCCTGGTTGTTAACTCTAAAACCGCAGGGAGAAAACGGGAGCGAAGAAGAGCGATAGAGGAGTGAAGGGCTAACTTGAGAAACCGAGAAAAGGGGATTCCTGCAAAACTTTTGACTCGAATTGGGATAAGAAATGAAAGGAAGCAATTTGGACAGATGGGGGTTTTTTTTTAGTGCTGTCAAAGGCCTCCCAAGGCTTTTCCCATCCTGTCTGGGAAGACAGCATCGGAATTAGGATTTGATTATCCCAAGAAAGGAAGGTGTTTGGTCTTGGGACTGCAGGAGGATCCACAGGTCGAAGAAATCCACAAACTGGACTTAAGTGACCAATTGAAGGCCAGCCACCAATGGGACTTCAGCTTTTGGTTTTAAGTTGGGGGGGGGTCATACGCCCCATTTTTATTTATTTGTTTTTGAAAGCTATATGCAGCGTTAAGATATTGAAAGGGAAAGACAGCGAGGGAGCAAATCTTGAAGTATGAGAAGGTGAAGGAGGAGGAAGGGAGAGAAGGACAAAGATGAGGAGGAGGAGGAGGAGGAGAAGGAGAAAGAGGAAGAGGAGAAAGAAGAAGAAGAGAAACAAGAGGAGGGGAAGGAGCAGGAGGAGAGAGGAAAAAGAGGAGGAGAAAGAGGAAGAGAAGGAGAAAGAAGGAGGAGAAAGAGCAAGAGAAGGAGGAAGAAGAGGAAAAAGAGGAAGGAGGATGAGAAGGAGAAAGAGGAAGTTGTGAATGCCTCAACACTGGAAGTCTTTAAGAAGTTGTTGGATAGCCATTTGTCTGGAACGGTATAGGGGTTTCCTGCCTAGGCAGGGGGTTGGACTAGAAGACCTCCAAGGTCCCTTTCAACTCTGCTATTATTGTATTGTATGTATTGTATTGTATTGTATTGTATTATTGTATTGTATTGTATTATTGTATTGTATTGTATTGCATTATTGGATCAGGAAACGTCTATAATTCTGGGAGTTGAAGTCCACCTACCTTAATTTTGTCCAGGCTGAGAAATGCTATTTTATACAATTCAGAAGAAGTTTCTTGGATGAGAAGTGAAACATCTTCAAACACAAACCAGAATGTCCAATTGCTCTTGAAAAAGCACCTTTGGGACAACCATGACCTGGATGATGGAGAATCTCTGTAGATGTGAAGTTCAGAAATACTTGATTAGCTATTTCCAGGGCTGGGGGCAAATTAGCTCGCCTTCAATATGATCTCATTTCTTGCTAGGGTTTTCTTGTGGACGATGCATTTTGATTTACACTTACAGATTTATATGTTAAGGTTCCCCTCGCACATATGTGCCAGTTGTTCCCGGCTCTAGGGGGCGGTGCTCATCTCCCTTTCAAAGCCAAAGAGCCAGCGCTGTCCGAAGACGTCTCCGTGGTCATGTGGCCGGCATGACTCAACGCTGAAGGCGCACGGAACGCTGTTCCCTTCCCACCAAAGGTGGTTCCTATTTTTCTACTTGCATTTTTTTTACGTGCTTTCGAACTGCTAGGTTGGCAGAAGCTGGGACAAGTCACGGGAGCTCCCCCCTGTTACGCGGCGCTAGGGATTCGAACCGCTGAACTGCCGACCTTTCTGATCAGCAAGCTCAGCATCTTAGCCACTGAGCCACCATGTCCCTCTTCCCTGTCCTATATTCCCTTGTGTGTGTGTCTGTGTGTGTGTCTGTGTGTGTTTTTGCAGCAGGAGCCTCTAAATTTGGCAAGTTTAAGACTTGTGGACTTCAGCTCCCAGAATTCCTTGCACCGGCTGAGGAATTCTAGGAGTTGAAGTCCACTCCGCAAGCCTTCAAATTGCGAAGCTCGGGAGAGACCCTGAATCGCAATGACATAATGATCGGGGGAAAAAAATAAAATAAAACTACTCTACATCAGAACATTGCATTTTAATCAAAGAAGACCTTTCCCAAAGAATAATTGGCTATCTGTGAATAGGTCGTGCTTGGCTAACTGAGAAAAGCAAAATAAAAAAAGCCATCCGGTGAATCGACACAATAATATTTATGATGACAGGCTTCGTGTTATGTGCTTTTGCCAAGTGGCAGCAGAAACTAAACAAACCGAAAATAGCAACTACAATAGTTGTGTAGAGCAGAGTTCCCGAACCTTTTTCGGCTTCGTGGACTTGGGGAGTAGGTGAGGGGGAGAGGGAATGGTTCTGTGCAAGCAGCAGGCAAGAATAGAGGAGAGTGGGATATAACAGAGTTGGAAGGAACCTTGGAGGTCTTCTAGTCCAGTCCCCTGCTCAAGCAGGAGGTCCTTACAGAATTACAGAATAATAGAGGTAGAAGGGACCTTGAAGGTCTTCTAGTCCAGCCCCCTGCTCAAGCAGGAGGTCCTTACAGAATTACAGAATAACAAGAGTTGGAAGGGACCTTGGAGGTCTTCTAGCCCAACCCCCTGCTCAGGCAGGAAACCCTGCACCACTTCAGACAAATGGTTATCTAATCTCTTCTTAAAAACCTCCAGTGTTGGAACTTTTGCAACTCCTGGAGGCAAGTTGTTCCACCGATTAATTGTTCTCACTTTCAGGAAATGTCTCCTTAGTTCTAAGTTGCTTCTCTCCTTGATTAGTTTCCACCCATTGCTTCTTGTTCTACCCTCAGGTGCCTTGGAGAAGAGCTTGACTCCCTCTTCTTTGGGGCAGCCCCTCAAATATTGGAAGACTGCTATCCTGTCACCCCTAGTCCTTCTCTTCCCTAGACTAGCTAGTTCTTGCAACCGTTCTTTATACCGTGATTCCCTGAACATAAGACCGGGTCTTATTTTCTTTTGACCCCCGAAATAAGCACTTGGCCTTATTTTGGGGGGCGGTGCAGGAAGTGGCGAGTATGGTCAACTCATGGATGCTGCTGTGAGGGAATATTTTCAGGCAGGGCTTATTATCCAGGGAGATCTTATTTTTGGGTGAACGGGGGTATGTTTTAGCCTCCAGGCCCCCAATCCTCTTCGTTGCTCTTCTCTGCACTCTTTCTAGAGTCTCCACATTTTTTCCCCACCGTGGCGACCAAAAGAACACAAGCGTGTGTATCTCCAATTTCACAAGCCTGTGGGCACTTGTGCAAATAGAGAACGTGTGCACGTCCTCGCCTGCTGTTTGCACGAGTGTGGATGCGTTGGTGCACGAGCTTGCCTGCCAACTTCCATGGCCTAATTCTGAACAGGTCAAGGAAGGCCCAGAAGTGGGCTCCTCCCCACCACCTTTTTTAGCCTCTGCGTGCTCCATTTTCCGCCCGTTCTGGGCAGCGGGGATAGGAATGGGTGGGAAACGGGGCATGTGGAGGCCGAAAATGGGGCGTGCTCAGGGGGCAATAGGCAATGGCAATCCCTGCAGCCTGAAACAGCTGATGGTGGGAGGCGGATCCAACCAACAATCAGCTGCTTGGGCTAGCCAGGCTGTGCTGAAACTGAAACTGAAACAGGAAGTTTGCTATTTGCTGTTTCCTGCAAGGAGGCAGAGGCCAAAGGGTGGGGGCCAGCAGGTGGGAAGGACTACATTTGGTGTATAAGACACACCCAAATTTTCACCCTCTTTTAGGGATCACACGACCCCAGGACATTGCAACCATCATAAATCTGAGTCAGTCTGAATTTGGATCACGTGGACTACGGGGATGCAGTGACGGCCGTGAGTGTGAAAAACGGTCCTCAATTTTTTTCAGCGCTGTCGTAAATCCGAACGGTCCCTAAATGAATGGTTGTAAGTCGAGAACTACCTGTATTACAGCAAACTCACCTGGGCTAGAGAAATGATTCATGGTGCTTTGTACTTGTGCAACCTTGAGAGTGGTGCAATGGCCTAGAGGTAGAGCTCTCGCCTCACAATCAGTCGGCTGTGAGTTCGATCCTAGGTAGAGGCAGATATTTCTCTGGGCACAATGAGAATAAATCTGCTGAACAAAACTCCGCAATGGCGACAGGAGAGGCATCGGGCCATTAAAACACTCTGCTAGCTCTGCTAGCTGCCCAGACTCCACCCCTCAAGGGGTAAAGGCGTCCTTAAAAGAAGAAGAAGATGATACTTGTACTACGTTGTACAGTAAGTCCACGCAAACCTTCTCCGCCACATTCCGATCCAGACCCAGTGGTGAAATCTAATATTTTTTGCCCACAAGTTATGTGGGCGTGGCTTCGTCGGGGTGTCATGTGACTGGGTAGGCGTGGCCAACTATTTTTTCACTTTTTAAAACATTTTTTTACCTGCTTGTTCGGGCGAATAGACACGAAAAAAAAATGCTTTAAAAGTGAAAAAAAAAATGATTCTGACAATCACACAGCTCACAGCTCATCCGTGCGATCCTGGGAACCATTTCCCCCCACTTTTTTATTATTATTTTTTAAACTATGATATGTTTTTTTATTATTATTTTTCCTTTTTTCTAATTGAAAATTTTAGGAAAAAAAACTTTTACAAATGTTTACCTCCCCCCCTGCCCTCCCCAGCGGAAACCCCCCCCCCACACCTTCCCCTACCCCCACCCCCGATTTCCCAGAACAAATACAGGGTATAAATCTTTAACAATGATGTTCTAAAATAAACTTAAAGAAAGTTAGTATCATCTTCCATTTGAGCTTTAACTCCTCTTTGCTAGGCTAGCTCTAAACAGATTATGTCATTCCTTGTTTCTTCAGTCATAAGCTATCTGGAATTTCTTAGTCCCGTATTTATTTTGAGTATAGTCAATCCATCTTCTCCACTCCAGTTTATAACTCTCATTGGAATGGTCCTTGAGATATGCTGATATTTTAGCCATCTCTGCTAAGTTTGTGACTTTTAATGTCTTGAATAGTAGGCAAATCTTCCTTCTTCCAGTATTGCGCCATTTCCCCGCACTTTTAAAAGCATTTTTTTTTGTAGGTTCGAAAAAATTTTGAAAAAATGTTTTTATTTTCCATTTTTCCATTTTCATACACTTACATATATACTGTGCATAGCCGGGGCCATACAACATTAAACAATAATTGCAGCAATCCCTCTTGTCAACAATAGCCCCCAAAATAGAAACCCAATATACCTCTTCCACTCTCCATACACCTCTTTCTTCCGCCCCCCTCCAACTTTCTATCTTCCCTCCATCATTCCCCTCTACCCTACTTCCCCTCCCCCTCTACCACTCCTCTCTCCCGATCCACTCCCTCCCTTCCTTCTCACCCTCCCTCCCATCCTCTCTCCCGCCCTCTCTACCCATCTTTCTTCTATCCCACTCCTCCTCCCCTCGGTGTATTTCCACTATATGTCAATGTACTTAACTTGTCCTATTTTTACAGAGAAATTAAAGAGAAGCAGTATACATGTGAAGTCGCATTACATTGATTAGCCATCTCTGCTAGGTTTGTGACTTTTAATGTCCATTCTTGAATAGTAGGCAAATCTTCCTTCTTCCAGTATTGCGCCATTTCCCCCCCCCCCCACTTTTAAAAGCATTTTTTAAAACCACCGTTTCAGGCGAATAGATAGTAAAAAAATGCTTTAAAAAGTGAAATAAAAAGGGTGCTGAAAATCGCCGTTTTTTAAAAAAAATTGCACTTCTCTGCAATGCAAAAGAAGGGGGGAAAAAGGCATACGAACATGGGCCAACGAGGTTAAAATCCTGACCCCCCCAAAATGCACAGGGTCCTGGGACCAAGGCCCAGGAAAAGGTTACATTTGCAAATGGCGTGGCCGTGCATATATTTGGGGCAGGAATGTCGGTGCGGATTTAATTTGAAATTTGCATTGACGTTAAGAGGAATCTCCCCGCCTCTGGGTTGCAAGTAGTAAACCTTTTTAGTTTTGGGAAAAAAAAGGATAAGGGAAGTGAAAAAACAAAAAACAGTCATATTTGTCCCGATGCTAAAGACGAACAATGGGGCTGGATGCAAAGGGGGTGGTGGGGGGGAGATTTCCGCCGAATTGAATATTATGGCTATGTCTGCAGTCTTTTCGCTTGTGCTATGCAAGGAAATAGCGGGTTGCAGACTTCCTATGTTCTCCCAAGAAACAATCCTGCTTAGTTTCCATAATTTGGCTCCGTGAGGTCAGGGGTGGCATTTTATAACTTAAAATGTCTTTTCTGAAGATTCCCTGCTGTCAGATAGCCAGCAGTTAGGAAGAGTGGTGAAAGCAAAGGACTAGAAAACAAGGTTCGGTGAGTTCTAGTCCTGCCTTAGCTGGTGGGGACAATTTGGACCAATCACCAGGAGTGGGTGAGTTGTAGTCCCGCCTTAGGCAGAAAGGTGGGGACAATTTGGACCAATCACCAGGAGTGGGTGAGTTGTAGTCCCGCCTTAGGCATGGAGGCTGGGGGAGTGACTTTGGGCCCATCACTAGGAGACGGTGACTTCTAGTTCTGCTGAGGCAAGAAGGCTGGCTGGGTGACTTTGGGTCAATCATTGGGAGTTGGTGAGTTCTAGTCCCACCTTAGGCATGAAAGCCAGCTGGAAGACTTTGAGCCAATTGCCAGGGGACTGGAAGTTCTAGTCCTGTCTTAGGCATGAAAGCCAGCTGGTTGACTGTGAGCCAATCGCCAGGAGATGGTGAGTTCTAGTCCTGTCTTAGGCATATGAAAACCAGCTGGGTAACATTGCATCGGTTACTTTTTTTCCACCCACCTCACAGGGCTGTTGTTTCGGGGGAAATAGGAGGAGGAAGGTGTATTACAGGAATGTTTGTTGAGATTTATCAAAGTAATAATGGTAAATTGAAAATAAAAATAAATAAGTACATAATCTAATTGACGATAGATGGATGGAGAGAGAGAGAGAGAGGGAGGGAGAGATATTGATATATATATAGATAGAGAGATAGAGAGATAGAGAAAGAGAGAGATGGATGGATGAATAGATAGCTATAGATAGATTGATAGAGATATGGAGGTAGATAGATTGAGCGATAGATTAGATAGAAAGATAGAAAGAGAGATAGGTAGGTAGGGAGAGAGAGAGATAGTTAGATAGCTTGATAGATTGAAATAGATAGATAGATAGATAGATAGATAGATATAGATAGACAGACAGACAGACAGACACACACACACACACACATACACACAGAGAGAGATAGCAATAGATAGATGGGTGGATGGATAGATGCATGGATAGATAGCTAGAAAGATAGGTAGGTAGGTAGGTAGGTAGAGAGAGAGAGAGATTGATTGATAGAAATAGAGATAGATAGCTCGATAGATCGAGATCGAGATAGATAGATAAATGGTTAGAGATAGATAGATAGATAAGATAGATAAGATAGATAAGATAGATAGATAGATAGATAGATAGATAGATAGATAGATAGATAGACAGACAGACAGACAGACAGAGAGATAGACACACACACACACACAGATAGCAATAGATGGATGGATGGATGGATGGATGGATGGATGGATGGATGGATGGATGGATAGATAGCTAGAAAGATAGGTAGGTAGGTAGGTAGGTAGAGAGAGAGAGAGAGGGATTGATTGATTGATAGAAATAGAGATAGATAGCTCGATAGATCGAGATCGAGATAGATAAATGGTTAGATAGATAGATAGATAGATAGATAGATAGATAGATAGATAGATAAGATAGATAAGATAGATAGATAGATAGATAGATAGATAGATAGATAGATAGACAGACAGACAGACAGAGAGATAGACACACACACACACAGATAGCAATAGATGGATGGATGGATGGATGGATGGATAGATAGCTAGAAAGATAGGTAGGTAGGTAGGTAGGTAGAGAGAGAGAGGGGGGGATTGATTGATTGATAGAAATAGAGATAGATAGCTCGATAGATCGAGATCGAGATAGATAGATAGATAAATGGTTAGAGATAGATAGATAGATAAGATAGATAAGATAGATAAGATAGATAAGATAGATAAGATAGATAGATAGATAGATAGATAGATAGATAGATAGATAGATAGATAGACAGACAGAGAGACAGACACACACACACACAGATAGCAATAGATGGATGGATGGATGGATGGATGGATGGATGGATGGATGGATGGATGGATGGATAGATAGATAGATAGATAGATAGATAGATAGATAGATAGATAGATAGATATAAAGAGAGAGAGAGAGATGATCTAGTACACCATTAAATCATCTACTAAAGAAATAATCCAACCACCATATAGATAAATACAATAGTTGATTAAATAAATAAACGGTCAGACAGACAGACAGACAGACAATTAACCCACTCAACAAAGGCAAAAACAAGACCAGGAATAACCAACCAACCGAAGAAGGGAACAAAAGAGACGCCGCGATGACTCCGAGGGTCGCTTCGCAGGCAGTCAGCGCCCTCCTTAGAGCCGGCCGAGTCCCTCTGCCCTTCGCCCGGCCGAGACCCCCTCCGGCCCCACCCCAGGACCCGTCCGGCGCGCCCAACGACCCCGGCGGGAGTCCTTCGGGCGCTGCGGATCGCGGCCGGCCGGGACTCTGCCGCCTCCCGAAAGCCGGTCTAGAGGGGCGGGCGGGGGGTCTTCCCCCGGGGAGGGTCTCGGGGTGGGGTGGGGGGCTGGCGGAGAGGGGAGTGGACGGGAAGCCGGGACTGGCCGGCAGGGACACGGTTAACTGCGTGACTCCACCCCAGCCCTTCGCCCGGGGCTTCCCTCCAACCTGGGTTGCCGAGCCATGGCAGGAGTTCAGCCCAGGCACAAGGCAGCCCGGCCGGGTCCCGGAGGAGGCGAAGCAGCCGCCTGCCCTGGGCGGGGGGCGCCTGTGCCCGGCTGGCAAAGGCGCCCGGGGTCTCCCGCCGCAGGTGAGCCGCAGAAGAGCCGCATCAGCTGACAAGCCCGCTCCGGATGAAGCTCTGCAGCTAAGGGGGGGTCTTCTCCCCCCACCCACATCGGGCTTCTGGGGGTCCCCGAGACTGACAGCTCCCCCTCCTCTTCGCCCTGGGTGCCCGCTTGGTGCCCACTCCAGCTGCTGGGGATGCTGTGAACGCGGCTTTTCTGGGTGTTTTTTTTCCCTTGGAAACTCCCTCCTTTGCCTCACCCCCCCACCCCTTGCACTGGGAGGGGGCAGGAAGGACTGTGGGGGGCGCCGCCACCCCTCCCCGGAGGATTTGAGGCTTCCCTTGCCCCGTTGGATGCCAGGCCAGATGCGGCTCGTGCTTTGCCTGCTGCTGCTCCTCGCCAGCTCCAGGGAAATGCTCGCCCGGACCAGGAAAAAGAAGCCAGGTGAGGAGGACACCCCCCCCCGTCCCCGCCACGCGTGGGCTTGAGAGTGGGGTGGAGGGAGGTGTGCAGAAGCGAGAAAGCGTTGGGGAAAAAAGTGCGTGTGCGGTGGGAGAAGATGGCACAGCGACGTGTTGATCTAAAACCGGAGTGGGTTTTTTTTGGGTTGGGTATTTAACCAAAGAAATATAATAAAGAGAATGTATATGTCTGATATGCACATAGTATATTAGAGAAATATAGTAAAGATAATGTTTATCTCTAATATACATATAGTGTAAGAGAAATATAGTAAAAATAATGTATATCTCTAATATACATATAGTGTATTAGAGAAATACAGTAAAGATAATGTTTATCTATAATATACATATAGTGTATTAGAGAAATACAGTAAAAATAATTTATCTCTCTAATATACATATAGTGTATTAGAGAAATATAGTAAAAATGATGTATATCTCTAATATACATATAGTGTAAGACAAATATAGTAAAAATAATGTTTATCTCTAATATACATATAGTGTATTAGAAAAATATAGTAAAAATAATGTATATCTCTAATATACATATAGTGTATTAGAGAAATATAGTAAAATAATGTATATCTCTAATATACATATAGTGTATTAGAGAAATATAGTAAAAATAATGTATATCTCTAATATACATAGAGTATATTAGAGGAAATATAGTAAAGATAATGTTTATCTCTATTATACAAATTCAAATTCAAATTTAATGAATTTATATGCCTACCAATCCTGAAGGACTCCGGGCGGCTTACAGAAATGAATCTCTAAAAGAATAAAAATTTTAAAAATAGAGAAGAAAAGCAGGTTAAAAAAAAAACACATCATGCACTCAATCTATACATAGAGTATATTAGAGAAATATAGTAAAGAGAATGTTTATCTCTATTATACATAGAGTATATTAGAGAAATATAGTAAAGAGAATGTTTATCTCTATTATACATAGAGTATATTAGAGAAATATAGTAAAGAGAATGTTTATCTCTATTATACATAGAGTATATTAGAGAAATATAGTAAAGATAATAAATAAAGATAATTATTAGAGATAATGTTTATCTCTAATATACATATAGTAGAGAAATATAGTAAAGAGAATGTTTATCTCTATTATACATAGAGTATATTAGAGAAATATAGTAAAGATAATAAATAAAGATAATTGTTAGAGATAATGTTTATATAGTAAAGAGAATGTTTATCTCTATTATACATAGAGTATATTAGAGAAATATAAGATAATAAATAAAGATAATTATTAGAGATAATGTTTATCTCTAATATACATATAGTAGAGAAATATAGTAAAGATAATGTTTATCTCTATTATACATAGAGTATATTAGAGAATTATAGTAAAGAGAATGTATATGTCTGATATGCATATAGTATATTAGAGAAATATAGTAAAAAGAATGTTTATCTCTAATATACATATAGTGTATTAGAGAAATATAGTAAAAAGAATGTATATCTGTAATAACTACAACTAGAATTGTACTTGCACAAAATTGGAAAATGGAAAAAAAATCCCTTCAGGGGGAGAGGCAATTTAAGAAAAACATTAGATTGTGCAGAAATGAATAGATTAACATTGGCAACTAAGGGGAAGGAAGATTCGGAGTATGATAATATACAGAGATTTTATCCCTGGGTAGGAGTTAAATGGAGGCAAGAGATGCAAAATTAAAGAAGTTGGGGAGGAAAGCAGGTTTATAGGGAAGAAGCTGAATTGAAATGAAACGGAAAGGTAAAAGATATTTAAAATGATAGTCAATATTAGGTGATGACACAAAAATTGTACCCAGATGACACCCTGTTTGATGAAAGATGCAAGATTTGTTAAATTAAAAAAAAAACTTTTCTTTAAAAAAAAAAGAGAGTGGGGTGGATGTGGGAGGGGCTTTTGCTTTGCCAGCTAAGAGGTTGTGGAGCAGGATTTGAATCTGAGTCCTCCCCGGAGAAAAGGGGGAAGGCTGAAGGAAGGACCTCAGTTGGTTTGCCTTGCCAGCTGAGGAGTTTCTTAGCAGGATTTGCATCAGCGTCCCGGGAGAAGGAAGGGGGAGGCTGGAGAGAGCAGGGACTCTTATTGATTCACCTGGCCAGCTAAGAGTTTTCAGAGCAGGATTTGAATCAGGGTCCCGGGGAAGAAAAGGGGGGAGGCTGAAGCGAGGAGGAGGATATGTTGGCATCGCTGGCTAAGAGGCAGGAAGCAGGATTCGCATAGGGGGCCCTAGGGAAGGGGAGGCGGGAAGCAAGGAGGACCTGCGTGGGGTGGGTTCACTTTTCCAGCTTAAGAGACCTCCCCCCCACCCCAGAGCCGGATTTGAATTGGGGTGCCAGGGAAAGAAGGGGTGAGGCTGAAACCAGCAGGAATTCTCTGGGTTCCCCCTTGCCGGTTAAGAGACCTTGGAGCAGGATTCGCATCTGGGCCCGAGGGATGGGGAAAGGGCTGAACCAAGTAGGACTCTTGGCATTTTTCGAACACATAATCCGCTCCACGGATTATTATTATTATTATCATTATTTGTGTTTTTGATTGGCACCCCCGGTTGCCCAGAATTCCCCCCCACCCCACCCACGTGGGCGTCCTAAACTTAGTTTAATCTTGGTTAGCTTTGGTTGTGGGTTAGTGTATGGTTAGCTCTTAAGGGGCCGTGGAAGGTTTTGTGTGTTGTGTAAGCTCAGCTGCTGTTCTGAGGCGGAGTTTCTCCCTTTTGGCAACTTTAAAAAAAAAAAATCCTAAAAGTTTTTTTTTTTAACATTAAAAAAAACAACACAATGAAAATAAACCCTGTAAGGTGAGTTGGGCTGAAACAGAGCGATTGGCTCAAAGTCACCCAATCTGCTGTGGTGCCTACGGAAGGACTAGAACTCACCGTCTCCCGGCGGTTGGTCTAAAGTCACCCAATCTGCTTTCATGGCTAAGGTGGGATTAGAACTCACCATCACCCGGTGATTGGTCTAAAATCACCCAATCTGTTTTCATGGCTAAGACGGAACTAGAACTCACCATCTCCTGGTGATTGGTCTAAAGTCACCCAATCTACTTTCATGGCTAAGGCGGAACTAGAACTCACCGTCTCCTGGTGATTGGCCCAAAGTCACCCAATCTGCTTTCATGGCTAAGAGAGAACTAGAACTCACTGTCTCCTGGGGATTGACCTAAAGTCACCCAATCTGCTTTCATGGCTAAGGCAGGACTAGAACTCACCATCTCCTGGTGATTGGTCTAAAGTCACCCAATCTGCTTTCATGGCTAAGGTGGGATTAGAACTCACTGTCACCCGGTGATTGGTCTAAAGTCACCCAATCTGCTTTCATAGCTAAGGCGGAACTAGAACTCACCGTCTCCCGGCAATTGGTCTAAAGTCACCCAATCTGCTTTCATGGCTAAGACAAAACTAGAACTCACCATCCCCTGGTGATTGGTCTAAAGTCACCCAATCTGCTTTCATGGCTAAGAGAGAACTAGAACTCACCGTCTCCTCTTTCTATCCTGATGCCTTTCTCACTAGACCAAACTCAACAATTTAAGATAAAGGCATTTCAACTCCCAGAATTCCCCAGCCAGCTATCCCATCCTATGCAGGCTGGGGAATTCTGGGAGTTGAACTCCACATATCTTAACGTTGCCAATTTGTTTAAAAAAAGCATTTTAGCATGCATTGCTTTGGGTGATTTTTCAGGGTTCATCAAAACCTGTTGGAAAAGTATAATTGGTGGCTGGCTGTAGATTAGACCCAATAGACAAAGATTATAAAGTACCATAGTTCTTCTACATTAGAATATTGCATCCAATTCTTTTCACGATAATACCAAGTAAAATTTTTAGACTCTAGAAAGAGTGCAGAGAAGAGCAACAAAGGTGATTAGGGGACTGGAGCTAAAACATATGAAGAACGGTTGCAGGAATTGGGCATGGCTAGTTTAATGAAAAGAAGGACCAGGGGAGACATGATAGCAGCCTTCCAATATTTGAGGGGCTGCCCCAAAGAAGAGGGAGTCAAGCTATTCTCCAAAGCATCTGAAGGCAGGACAATAAGCAATGGGTGGAAACTAATCAAGGAGAGAAGCAACTTGGAACTAAGGAGACATTTCCTAACAGTGAGAACAATAATCAGTGGAACGGCTTGCCACCAAAAATTGTGGGTGCTCCATCACGAGAAGTTTTTAAGAAGAGTCTAGACAGCCATTTGTCTGACATGGTGTAGGGTCTCCTGCTTGAGCAGGGGGCTGGACTAGAAGACCTCCAAGGTCCCTTCCCACTCTTTTTTAAATAAAGTCTTTTTATTTTTCCCTTTCAAATTCATTCACAGATATACATTCTTATAATTGCTAATTAACATTTGTCTATTCATCATAGTCTCTATACTCATTTTTACACACACAAACACATATAATACAGTTATATTAAACAGTTTGGGCCACTTTCTTGCCACCCTATCTTCTCAACCTCCCCTCTTCCTTCCTCCTCTCCTTCCTCCTTCCTTCTTTCCCCTCTTCTCCTCTTTCTTACCCTCTCTCCTACTCTTAATTCCGCACCCTTACTTTCTCTGCTTTAGCCTTTCTTCTTTCCCCTTTCTGGTGTGGTTCCCTTCCCACACTGTTATTCTGTAATTGTGTAAGGGTCTCCTGCTTGAACAGTGGGGCTGGACTAGAAGACCTCCGAGGTCCCTTCCAACTCTTGTTATTCTGTAAAAGTTCAAAAGAAACGAACTAGGGGAGACGTAGAAGCCCTCCAATATTTGAAGGGCTGCCATAAAGAAGAGGGGGGGGTCAAGCTATTCTCCAAAGCACCTGAAGAATTTGAAATAATTGGGAAGAGAAGAGGAGAAGGGAGGAGAGGAGAAGAGAGGAATGGGATAGAATAAAATGGAAAGGAAGGGACTCTGAAATAATTAAAAAAAGAACAGAAGAGAAGAGGAAATATGGAATAGGAAAGAGAAGGGAAGAGAGGAGAAGATAGCAATAGCAATAGCATTTAGACTTATGTACCGCTTCATAGGGCTTTCAGCCCTCTCTAAGCGGTTTACAGAGTCAGCATATTGCCCCCAACAACAATCCGGGTCCTCATTTCACCCACCTCGGAAGGATGGAAGGCTGAGTCAACCTTGAGCCGGTGAGATTTGAACCGCCGAACTGCAGATAGCAGTCAGCTGAAGTGGCCTGCAGTACTGCACTCTAACCACTGCGCCACCTCGGCTCTAGGGAAAGGAATTTGAAATAATTAAAAGAGAAGAGAAGAGGAAATAATGGAATAGGAAAGAGAAGAGAAGATAGGAGAGAAAAGGAATGGAATGGAATAAAATGGAAGGGAAGGGACTCTGAAATAATTAAAAAAGAAGAGAAGAGGAAATATGGAATACGAAAGAGAAGAGAGGAGAGGAGTGGAATGCAGTGGAACGGAATAGAGTGAGTAGGGTAGAATAGGGTAGGGTAGAATAGAATAGAATAGAATAGAATAGAATAACAGGGTTGGAAGGGACCTTGGAGGTCTTCTAGTCCAACCCACTGCTCAGGCAGGAAACTCTAAACCATTTCAGACAAACGGTTGTCCAAACTCTTCTTAAAAGAGATTCTGGGGTCAGTTTAATTGATAAAACGCAGCAGCTCTCGTGCTCCAAACGGATGACTTGCCATCAAAAATCCGATTCATCCTTGGAAAATTAAGGGGGGGAGAAACAGTGTGTTCTGCCCATCATCCTTCCCGCGAAAGATGTCCATTAGCATCCTTTCCATGCTAATTTAATTATCCTTGGATAATGAAGGGATCGGTGTTTCCATCATTCCTCCATGCGTCATTGGCGCCATCGTGAGATGGATGAGGTGGGAAAGGATATTGAAAAGGTCTCCCCAAAGTGAAGAACCAGACAATGGCTCTTCTCGGCGGACATAACTTTTAACAGAATCCACTTTGATGTTTCATTCACTGAGTGGAGTTTATTGGCAGTCAATTTAAGGGGGGGGGGACCCCCAATATTAGATTAGATTAGATTAGATTTGTTTTATTTATATGCCGCCCTTTTCCGGGAGGGACTCAGGGCGGCGAACAACTCAAAGGGGGGGAAAGGGAACATAGAACACAATACAAGCAGTTAAAATAGCCAAGAATCACACAGCCACACAGGTCGAGAGGGGAGGTGAACTCGTCAACCCCAGGCCTGCCAGCACCGCTAGGTTTTGACGGCTTTTCGGAAGGCCTGGAGAGAGGTGAGGGTCCGAATCTCCGCGGGGAGTTCGTTCCAAAGGGCCGGAGCTGCCACAGAGAAGGCCCTCCCCCGGGTCGTAGCCAGATGACATTGGCTGGTGGACGGAACCCGGAGGAGGCCTACTCTGTGTGATCTAATGGGTCTGTGGGAGGTAATTGGCAGCAGGCGGTCTCTCAAGTACCCAGATCCAATACCATGAAGGGCTTTATAAGTTACGACTAGCACTTTGAAGCGTATCCGGAGACCGATCGGTAGCCAGTGCAGCTCGCGGAGGATAGGTGTAACGTGGGTGTACCGAGGTGCACCAACAATCGCTCGCGCGGCTGCATTCTGGACGAGCTGAATACTCCGAATACTCTTCAAGGGCTGCCCCATATAGAGCGCATTGCAGTAGTCCAGTCTTGAGGTCACGAGGGCCTCATATTTATTTGCCCATTCCTCTCGTAGCTTATGGAACTCAGTGCCACAAGATGATCTGACTTATTCAGCAAGAATCCTGCATCCAGTTTTGGTCACCTCATCATAAAAAAGACGTTGAGACTCTGGAAAGAGTGCAGAGAAGAGCAACAAAGAGGATGAGGGGACTGGAGGCTAAAACATATGAAGAACGGTTGCAGGAACTGGATATGTCTAGTTTAATGAAAAGAAGGACTAGGGGAGACATGATAGCATCTTCCAATATCTCAGGGGTTGCCACAAAGAAGAGGGAGTCAAGCTATTCTCCAAGGCACCTGAGGGTAGAACAAGAAGCAATGGGTGGAAATTAATCAAGAAGAGAAGCAACTTAGAACGGAGGAGAAATTTCCTGACAGTGAGAACAATTAACCAGTGGAACAATTTGCCTTCAGAAGTTGTGAATGCACCAACACTGGAAGTCTTTAAGAAGAGACTGGACAGCCATTTGTCTATTGCACAAAATGTGCCAACAGTGAAAAATGACAAAGTGATTCAATTTGGTCTAGTGGTTAAGGCACCAGGCTAGAAACCAGGAGACGGTGAGTTCTAGTCCCACCTTAGGCATGAAAGCCGGCTGGGTAACTTTGGGCCAATCTCCTGGAGATGGTGACTTCTAGCTCTTCTTTAGGCATGAAAGCCACCTGGATGACTTTGGGCGAATCCCCAGGAGATGGTGAGTTCTAGTTCTGCCTTATGTCCATTGAATTGGGGGAAAAAAACATTTTTGATGGATTAGTTTTAATTCCATATCTATAGGAGAGAATCTTGGTAGCTCAGGGTCGAACTGTGAGGTCCTTGGTGGTCTCTGAGCTTGGTTGTTATTTTGCAGACATTTAATTACCGCACTAGGCAACATCATCAGTACTGTTAGGAATATAATCTAATGGTTGGGTTGGCAATATATAAATCATGTAACAATGCTGTACCTGTTTCTTTAAATCATACTGTAACATGTGATTGGTTGCTGTTTTTCCTCAATCGGCCATAAGAGGGAGCCAGAGTGACTGTTAGCTCTCTGTTTGTTAGATGCTGGGCTGATCTGATCTGAGTGTTTTTGGAAGCTGGCTGTTAGAAAGTGCCGTGAGCTATTGTAAGTTTTGCAACTGCTAGCAAACTTCGAGTACTGAACTGATTATATGATACTGGACTATGTTATTTGGATTATCCCTCAACTGAAAGACGTTGATGACTGACTGTCTTATCCGTGTATGACTTGGACTGTTTGATGGACTCTGATACCTCTATTTCCACGAAAGTAAAGGCCTATTTAAACGGCAGTGTCTCTGTATGCTGGTTGGTGTGTTCTTACCTAACAAGTACTAGAAGGGAATGGGTGTGCTCTCTTTTTATATACAAGTGGCGAGCTTTGTCAGTGATGATGGGAGTATTCTAAGCTGTTGTATAAACAATTTCAAGTCTGCTTATACCAATGCAGCACTTTGAATGAGTTGCAACAATTATCAGATATTGTTGCTAGCAGAAGGAATAGTTTGTGATTTCTGGTGAGATTTCATGGTGAAAGAATTGCCGAGGTGGCGCAGTGGTTAGAGTGCAGTACTGCAGGCCACTTCAGCTGACTGCTATCTGCAGTTCGGCGGTTCAAATCTCACCGGCTCAAGGTTGACTCAGCCTTCCATCCTTCCGAGGTGGGTGAAATGAGGACCCAGACTGTGTGGGAGATATGCTGACTCTGTAAACCGCTTAGAGAGGGCTGAAAGCTCTATAAAGCGGTATATAAGTCTAACTGCTATTGCTATTGCTAATTAGATGTCCCTGAAGGAGCAGAACAAAAGTGGTATTCAGCCAGTTTGTATCGGTTTGGGCAAACCAGTAGTGGACATTTTGATTAGTTTGGAGAACTGGCTAATACCACCTCTGGCTGGCCCCGCCCTCCTGCCTCCACGATTCCCTGACCTAGATAAAGGTTTCCCTCGCACATCTGTGCTAGTCGTTCCCGACTGTAGGGGGTGGTTCTCATCTCTGTTTCACAGCCGAAGAGCCAGTGCTGTCCGAAGACGTCTCCGTGGTCATGTGGCCGGCATGACTCAACACCGAAGGTGCACGGAACGTTGTTACATTCCCACCAAAGGTGGTTCCTATTTTTCTACTTGCATTTTTTACGTGCTTTCGAACTGCTAGGTTGGCAGAAGGAACGGGAGCTCACTCCGTTACGCGGCGCTAGGGATTTGAGCTGCCAAACTGCCAACCTTTCTGTTCGACAAACACATGGCCGGCAAGCCACTCCCACCAGGTCACATGGCTGGCAAGCCACTCCCACAAAGGAGGCCACGCCCACCGAGTAGGTCCCAAAATTTTTTGAAACCCACCACTGGTTGCAACAGATCATTAAGTGACCGTTCCAATTTACGACGGCACTGAAAAAAAGTGACTCATGACCATTTCCCCCCCACACTGAACGGCCATTGCAGCATCCCCTTGGTGACATGTTGGGACACTGGCATGTACTTATGACTGTTGCAGGGTCTCGGGGTTGTGGGATACCCTTTTGCCACCTTCTGACAAGGGAAGTCAACGAGGAAGCCAGATTCATTTAACAATTGTCTTATCAACTTAACTACCTTCACTGATTCACTTGACAAATGTGGCAAAAAAGGTCGTAAAATGGGGCAAAATTTAGTCTGGGCCAATCACCAGGAGATGGTAAGTTCTAGTCCCGCCTTCGGCATCAAAGCTGGTGGGCGAACTTTGGGTCAATCACCAGGAGATGGAGAGTTCTAGTTTCTCCTTAGGCATGAAAGCCGGTTGGGTGACTTTGGGCCAATCACCAGGAGATGGTGAGTTCTAGTCCCGCCTTAGGCATCAAAGCTGGGTGGGTGATTTTAGGCCAGAAAGCAGAAGACAGTGAGTTCTAGTTTCTCCTTAGGCATGAAAGCTGGCTGGGTGACTTTGGACCAATCACCAGGAGACAGTGAATTCTAGTCCCGTCTTAGGCATCAAAGCTGGCTGGATGACTTTGGGTCAATCACCAGGAGATGGAGAGTTCTAGTTTCTCCTTAGGCATGAAAGCTGGTTGAGTAACTAGGTCAATTACCAGGAGACAGTGAGTTCTAGTCCTGCCTTAGGCATCAAAGCTAGGTGGTGATTTTAGGCCAGAAAGCAGGAGACAGTGAATTCTAGTCCCACCTTAGGCATGAAAGCTAGTTGGGTGACTTTGGCCAATCACTAGGAGACAGTGAATTCTAGTCCTGTCTTAAGCATCAAAGCTGGTGGGCAACTTTGGGTCAATCAGGAGATGGAGAGTTCTAGTTTCTCCTTAGGCATGAAAGCTGGTTGGGTAACTAGGTCAATTACCAGGAGACAGTGAGTTCTAGTCCCACCTTAGGCATGAAAGCTAGTTGGGTGACTTTGGCCAATCACTAGGAGACAGTGAATTCTAGTCCCGTCTTAAGCATCAAAGCTGGTGGGCAACTTTGGGTCAATCAGGAGATGGAGAGTTCTAGTTTCTCCTTAGGCATGAAAGCTGGTTGGGTAACTAGGTCAATTACCAGGAGACAGTGAGTTCTAGTCCTGCCTTAGGCATGAAAGCTGGTTGGGTGATTTTAGGTCAGACACCAGGAGAGGGTGAGTTCTAGTCCCACCTTAGGCATCAAAGCTGGTGGGTGATTTTAAGCCAGAAAGCAGGAGACAGTGAGTTCTAGTTCCGCCTTAGGCATGAAAACTGGTTGGGTGCCTGGGCCCATGCCCCGAAGGACTTTAAAGGTGATCACCAACACCTTGAATTGCACCTGGGAACAGACTGGCACCCAATGCAGCTGGTGGAGTGGCGCCCATTCCTAGACCACACCTAGAATCCTGCATCCAGATTTGGTCCCCACACTATAAAAAGGATGTGGAGACTCTAGAAAGAGCTCAGAGAAGAGCAACCAGGAGGATGAGGGGACTGGAGACTCAAACAGACGAAGGACGGTTGCAGGAACTGGGCCTGGCTAGTCTAGTGAAGAGAAGGACCAGGGGAGACAGGAGAGCATCTTCCAATATTTGAAGGGTTGCCACAGAGAGGAGGAAGGGGGTCCAGCTGTTTCCCAAAGCCACTGAAGGCCAGACAAGGAGTAATGGATGGAAACTGATCAAGGAGAGATTCAACCTAGAAATACAGAGGAATTTCCTGACAGTGAGAACCATCAACCCATGGAACAGAAGTTCCTTTCAGAGGTTGTGGGAGCTTCATCACTTGAGACTTTCAAGAAGAGACTGGACTGCCATTTGTCCGAAATGGTGTAGGGTCGCCTGCTTGAGCAGGGGGTTGGACTAGATGACCTCTAAGGTCCCTCCCAACTCTGTTTATCCATCCATCCATCCATCCATCCATCCATCCATCCATCCATCCATCCATCCATCCATCCATCCATCCATCTATCTATCTATCTATCTATCTATCTATCTATCTATCTATCTGAAGAACAGTTATAAGAATTGGGCATTGCTAGTCTAGTGAAGAGCAGGACCAGAGGAGATATGATAGGAGTCTTCCAATATTTGAGGGGCTGCCATAGAGCGAAAAAAAGGGGGGGGGTCAACCTCTTTCCCAAAGGACCCGAAGGCCAGACAAGGAATAATAATGGATGGAAACTGATCAAGGAGAGATTCAATCTGGAAATAAGGAGGAACTTTCTGACAGAACAATCAAAAGGGAACAGAAGTTGCCTTCGGAAGTTGTGGGAGCTTCATCCCTGGAGACTTTCAAGAAGAGGCTGGAATACCATCTCTTCCAACTCTGTTATTCTGGGAAGGTACAGTCTTCCGTGGCCAGGCATAAGAAGGAGGCAAGCCGGCAATATTTTAGCACTGCTAAGGAGTTGTTTTGTTGTTTTATCTCCCAGCAAATTAAAAACAGAAGTTCACATGGAGCTGATTATGGGCATCTATGCTGTGGCTGTCCTCATCGTTTGATGCGAACCATATTCACAGAAGTGAGACTCATTCAGAAAAAAAAGCCTCCTGCAACTTTAATTGAAAGCTTCCTCCGGGCTCCGTATCCTGCCATTAGATGCAGCATTGGGGACTGGAAAACAAACTTGTGTTTCGTGCCGTAGCTTATTCTAAAACCATCGCTTAAAGCAGAGGTCTTCAAAGTTGGCAACTTGAAGACTTGTGGACTTCAACTCCCAAAATTCTCCAGCCAGCATAGCTGGCTGGAGAATTGTGGAAGTTGAAGTCCACAAGTCTTCAAGTTGCCAAGTTTGGGCAGCCCTGGTTTAAAGCCATGTTTCTCCAACTTGGCAGCTTTAAAATGCGTGGACTTCAATTCCCAGAATCCTACAGGGGCAGGCCAATAAGAAAACAGGTGCAGCAGTGTTACTGTTTATGCTTTGCGCACATCTGGGCAATGTTTGGACACAGGAAGGAAAGGGTGGATCGTGAGTCATGCCATCGTAATGTATGCTTCAACTTTTTTACTTTTGTTTATTTGATTTAATTTATTCTGCCTTTACTACTGTTATTGTGTGAGGCCCAAAGTCCTCCAGCTTCTTTCATGCCTAAGGCAGGACTAGAACTCTCTGTCTCCTGGTGATTGGCCCAAAGTCACCCAGATGGCTTTCATGCCTAAGGTAGAACTAGAACTCACCATCTCCTGGTGATCGGCCCAAGGTGACCAGATGGCTTTCCTGTTTATGTCAGGACTAGAACTCTCTGTCTCCTGGTGATTGGCCCAAAGTCACCCAGCAGGCTTTCATGCCTAAGGCAGGACTAGAACTCACCATCTCCTGGTGATTGGCCCAGAGTAACCCAGCTGGCTTTCATGGCAAATGCAGGACTAGAACTCACCGTCTCCTGGTGATTGGCCCAAAGTCACCCAGATGGCTTTCATGCCTAAGGCAGGACTAGAACTCACTGTCTCCTAGTGATTGGCCCAAAATCACCCAGCAGGCTTTCATGCCTAAGGCAGGACTAGAACTCTCCATCACCTGGTGATTGGCCCAAAGTCACCCAGATGACTTTCATGCCTAAGGCAGGACTAGAACTCTCCATCACCTGGTGATTGGCCCAAAGTCACCCAGCAGGCTTTCATGCCTAAGGCAGGACTAGAACTCACTGTCTCCTGGTGATTGACCCAGGAAATTTATTTTATTTTACTTTTTATTCATTTATTTTATTTTATATATTTTATATATTTTATGTATTATTTTATATATTATTTTATATATTTTATATATATTATTATTTTATATATTATTTTACATATTATTATTTTATATATTATTATTTTATATATTATTTTATACATTTTATATATTATTTTATTTAATGTTTTATAATTTATTTTGCTTCATTTTATTTTTTTAATCTCATCTTAGCTTATCATACCCCACTTCACTTCACTTTTTACCTCTTCCTCTTCATACCACCTCACGATTTCCAGGTGGCTCCCATTCCTAGTACAATTTTTTTTAAAAAAGAACTAACATCAGATAAAGTCAGCCAGATAGCCAAGCATTTGACCCTGTAAATTTCTGAATTATCTCCTGCTTGGTCAATATATATATATAGTCAAATAAAAACAAACACACACACACACATATATATATATTTGTTATATTTATGCTGATAAATAAATAAAGGGAGACTAGTATAGATCTATTTCAAGCTATTTAGCTCTCATCAGCTAGCCATACCCATGCTGGGAATCGAACCTGTGCTCTATTGCCTCTTAGGCAGATGTGTTAACCATTGAGCTACAGAGCTCAACTCCTTATCAGCCAGCCAGGGTGAGAGGTATATATTCGATTCCCAGTTTATATATATATAAACCATCTTTATTTCTACCGAGTACCAAATTATATACACCAAATATATAAGATGCATCTGTCTAAAAGCTTCTCTCCATTCTATTTTGTGCAACAAGAACCACCAGCAGTGATTCCCTTGGAATCTGATCAGTGATGTATTCAACCAGTTTGGACTGGTTCGGGCGAACTGGTGACTGCAGATCTACGGGTGCCGCCCACCCACTCCGGTTTGATGCCGTCCTATTCAGCCACGTTTTCTAAGCCGCGTGCATGCCACACGTGTGAGCGAAGCATATGCGCAGAAGGCACACAGATGCATGCTCACATTTTCGGTGCACGGCGAACCGGTGGTAAAATCATGTGAAACCCCAGCTCTGAATCTGGGACCTTAGTTCCTCCAGAGAGGTCTAGTTTTCCTGCAGTTTTTGTCTTCTTCTAAGAAAAATAAGGAAGTCGTGGAAATGATTTGGAGGAAGTATTTTGGAGCTGTTACAAGCACATCCCTCTCTGTTACTCATTAAGTAGCCTGGATTTTTCTGGCTTCCCTGTCAGCCAACAAAAGATCCCTAATGCTTTTAGGAATCCATTCATTATAGCAAAGACCATGCTTAAAGCAACAGGATCCCCCTCCCCGCTCCGTCCCTGAATTTAGTCTGGCTCATTTTTACCAACTTTCTTATCACAGTTGTCACGTGGAATTCACGTCAGTTGCTAAACTAGGAATATGGCTGTGAAGTAAATCTGGTTTCCCCTTTGACGTTTCTTGACAGAAGCTCACAAAATAATAGCAACAGCACTTAGACTTATATACTGCTTCACAGTGCTTTACAACCCTTTCTAAGCGGTTTACAGAGCCAGCCTCTTGCCCCCCCAACCATCTGGGTCCTCATTTTGCCCACCTCGGAAGGATGGAAAGATGAGTCAATCTTGAGGTGAGGATCGAACTCCTGGCAGTCAGCAGAATTAGCCTGCAATACTGCATATTAGCCACTGTGCCACCATGACAAGGAAGGAAGGAAGGAAGGAAGGAATAGCAATAGCCCTTAGACTTATATACCGCTTCAAAGTGCTTTTACAGCCCTCTCTAAGCGGTTTACAGAGTCAGCCTCTTGCCCCCCAACAATCTGGGTCCTCATTTTACCCACCTCCGAGGTGGCGCACTGGTTAAATGCAGCACTGCAGGCTACTGCTAGATCAGCAGTTCAGCGGTTCAAATCTCACCGGCTCAAGGTTGACTCAGCCTTCCATCCTTCCGAGGTGGGTAAAATGAGGACCCAGATTGTTGGGGGCAATATGCTGACTCTCTGTAAACCGCTTAGAGAGGGCTGAAAGCCCTATGAAGCAGTATATAAGTCTACTAAGTCTACTGCTATTGCACCTCGGAAGGAGGGAAGGATGGGTTAACTTTGAGCAGGTCAGGATCGAACTCCTGGCAGTGGGACAGAGTTAGCCTGCAATACTGCATTCAGATGGATGGAAGGATGGGTGGGTGGGTGGGTGGGTGGGTGGATGGGGAGAGAGGGAAGGAGGGAGAGACAGACGGACAGAGACAGAAACAGTGAGAGACAGAGAGATAGACAGACAGAGAGAGGGAGAGATAAGATATAGATAGATAGCAATAGAGCTTTACAGTCTTTTTCAGCCCTCTCTGAGCAGTTTACAGAGTCAGCCTCTTGCCCCCAACAATCTGGGTCCTCATTTTACCCACCATGGAAGGATGGAAGGCTGAGTCAACCTTGAGCCAGTGAGGATTGAACTCCTGCCAATGGGCAGAGTTAGCCTGCAATACCGCAGAGAGAGAGGGAGGGAGGGAGGGAGGGAGGGAGGGAGGGAGGGAGGGAGGAACAGATGATAGATGGATGATAGATAGATAGATAGATAGATAGATAGATAGATAGATAGATGGATGGATGGATGGATGGATGGATGGATGGATGGATGGATGGACGGATGGACAGACAGACAGAGAGAGATCATAGATATATACATAGATAGATATAGACAGACAGACAATTGACAGATATACATAGCAGATAGCTGATACCGATGATAGATAGATAGATAGATAGATAGATAGATAGATAGATAGATGGATGGATGGATGGATGGATGGATGGATGGATGGATGGATGGATGGATGGATGGATGAACGGACAGACAGATATAGAGAGAGGTGATAGATATATACATAGATAGATAGAGAGATAGACAGACAGACAGGTGATTGATAGATAGCTACAGATGATAGGTAGATAGGTATCCTGTTTCCCCCAAAATAAGACCTCCCTGGACAATAAGCCCAATCGGGGTTTTGAGCATATGTGCTAAAATAAACCCTCCTCTGAAAATAATCCATCCCTGAAAATATTGCAACACAGCAGCAGCCATGAGGTGACCACGCTCCACGCCTCCTCCTGCACCTCAAAAATAATAAGACCTCCCCGAAAATAAGGCCAAGCTCTTATTTCAGGAGTCAAAAGAAAATAAGACCGTATCTTATTTTCAGGGAAACACGGTATGAGGGAGGGAGGGGGGGAGAGAAGGGGAGGGAGGGAGGGAGGGAGGAAGGGGAGTGAGATATGGCTGGGAATTCTGGGAATTGAAGTCCACGTGTCTTAAAGTTGCCAAAGTTGAGAAATACCAAGTTAGTTCAAATTAATGGTCATGTAATTTGCTAGTGGTTTCAATCCTGTCTACAAGGGGAAATTTGTTACTAGTTTCTTCTCCAACTTCACAACGTAGCTGCCCCAAATGGAAACTCTTGTGACACCAACAAGCATCAAATTTACGATGCGCGGCACAGAAAATCTGGAACGATTTCTCAGCTTGGAAAAATTGTGTACAGGTCAAAAAAAACAAAACCAACCCCTCCACAATTCTGGATTAAATAGAGGAATTGTCGGCAAACTTTGCTGAAGAACAAAGTTGAAAAAAAAAACCCAACAACAATAAAAATGCACACTTTATGCACACAAAGAAAATATGTCCCCTAGGAAAAAATGCAAAGTTTTTGGATTATTGTTGTTTTTAAAAAGAGAAAGTCCACTTTTGATGGCACAAGGGCAGGTCTATAAATTCTGGGAATTAGTAAGCCCACCTACATTATCTTGGTTCTTGAGAAATCTTGACATGGAAGGACAAAATTATAGAACAATAATAGGATTGGAAGGAGGCCTTTGGGTCCATGGAAATGTGCATTTTATACATTTATATATTACTATTATAAAACATATAAATTATACCCGAGGAGCTGCCACAAAGATGAACAGGATGAACAGCATTCAGAAATAACAGACCTGCCTTTCCCCTACTACTGGAACTTCCCAGCAGGAAGATTAAAAGAGAAAGTGAAAGTAAATTGAAGAAAAGGAAAGGGAGTGGAGAAAACAGAATGGAGAGGAGAAAGGAAAGGAAAGATGGAGGAAGGAAGGAAGGAGAAAGGAAAGGAAAGAGGAAAGGAAAAGAAAGAGGAAAGAAGAGGAGAGGAAAAGAAAGAGGAAAGAAGAGGAGAGGAAAAGAAAGAGGAAAGGAAAGGGGGAGAGAGGAAGGAAGGAAGGAGAAAGGAAAGGAAAGAGGAAAGGAAAAGAAAGAGGAAAGGAAAGGGGGAGAGAGGAAGGAAGGAAGGAGAAAGGAAAGGAAAGAGGAAAGGAAAGGAAAGAGGAAAAGAAGAGGAAGGAAAAGAAAGAGGAAGGAAAGGGGGAGAGAGGAAGGAAGGAAGGAGAAAGGAAAGGAAAGAGGAAAGGAAAGGAAAGAGGAAAGAAGAGGAGAGGAAAAGAAAGAGGAAAGGAAAGGGGGAGAGAGGAAGGAAGGAAGGGAAAAGGAAAGGAAGAGGAAAAAAGGAAAAGAAAGAGGAAAGAAGAGGAGAGGAAAAGAAAGAGGAAAGGAAAGGGGGAGAGAGGAAGGAAGGAAGGAGAAAGGAAAGAAGAGGAGAGGAAAAGAAAGAGGAAAGGAAAGGGGGAGAGAGGAAGGAAGGAAGGAGAAAGGAAAGGAAAGAGGAAAGGAAAGGAAAGAGGAAAGGAAAGGGGGAGAGAGGAAGGAAGGAAGGAGAAAGGAAAGGAAAGAGGAAAGGAAGGAAAGAGGAAAGAAGAGGAGAGAGAGGAAAAGAAGAGGAAAGGAAAGGGGGAGAGAGGAAGGAAGGAAGGAAGGAAGGGAAGGAAGGAGAAAGGAAAGGAAAGAGGAAAGGAAAAGAAAGAGGAAAGGAAAGGGGGAGAGAGGAAGGAAGGAAGGAGAAAGGAAAGGAAAGAGGAAAGGAAAAGAAAAAGGAAAGAAGAGGAGAGGAAAAGAAAGAGGAAAGGAAAGGGGGAGAGAGGAAGGAAGGAAGGAGAAAGGAAAGGAAAGAGGAAAGGAAAGGAAAGAGGAAAGAAGAGGAGAGAAAGAAAGAGGAAAGGAAAGGGGGAGAGGAAGGAGAAGGAAGGAAGGAAGGAAGGAGAAAAGAAAGGAAAGAGGAAGGAAAAGAAAGAAGAAAGAAGAGGAGAGAAAAGGAAAAGAAAGAGGAAAGGAAAGGGGGAGAGAGGAAGGAAGGAAGGAAGGAGAAAGGAAAGGAAAGAGGAAGGAAGAGGAGAGGAAAGGAAAAGAAAGAGGAAAGGAAAGGGGGAGAGAGGAAGGAAGGAAGGAGAAGAGGAAAGGAAAGAGGAAAGAAAAGAAAGGTAGGAAAGAAGAGGAGAGGAAAAGAAGAGGAAAGGAAAGGGGCGAGAGGAAGGAAGGAAGGAGAAAGGAAAGGAAAGAGGAAAGGAAAGAAAGAGGAAAGAAAGGAGGAAAAAAAGAGGAAAAGAAAGGGGGAGAGAGGAAGGAAGGAAGGGAGAAAGAAAGGAAAGAGAAAGGAAAAGAAGAGGAAAGGAAGGGGAGAGAGGAAGGAAGGAAGGAGAAAGGAAGGAAAGAGGAAAGGAAAAGAAAGAGGAAGAGAGAGAGGAAAAGAAAGAGAAAGAAAGGGGGAGAGAGGAAGGAAGAAGGAGAAAGGAAAGGAAAGAGGAAAGGAAAGAAAGAGAAAGAAAGGAAGGAAAAGAAAGGAAGGAAAGGGGGAGAGAAAGGAAGGAAAGGAAAGGAAAGGAAAGAGAAAGAAGAAGAGGAAAGAAAGAGAGGAAAAAAGAGGAAAGGAAAGGGGAGAGAGGAAGGAAGGAGAAAGGAAGGAAAAGAGGAAAGGAAAGGAAAGGAAGGAAAGGGGGAAGAGGAAGGAAGGAAGGAGAAAGGAAAAAGGAAAGAAGGAAAGGAAAGAGAGGAGAGGAAAGGAAAAAGAGGAAAGGAAGGGGATAGAGGAAGAAGGAAGGAGAAAGGAAAAGAAAGAGGAAAGGAAAAGAAAGAAGTAAAGGAGAGGAAAGGAGAAAGAAAAAGAAAGAGGAAAGTAATGGGAGGAGAGGAGGAAGGAAGAAGGAGAGGGAAAGAAGAGGAAAGGAAAGGAAAGAGGAGAGAGAGGAAGGAAAAAGAGGAAAGGAAGGGGAGAGGAGGAAGGAAGGAAGGAGGAAAGGAAAGGAAAGAGGAAAGAAAAGAAAGAAGAAAAAAGGAGAAAAAGAAAGAAGAGGAAAGACAGGGGAGAGAGAGAAGGAAGGAAGGAAGGAGAAGGAAAGGAAGAGAAAGGAAAGGAAAGAGGAAAGAAGAGAAGGAAGGAAAAGAAGAGGAAGGAAAGGGGAGAGGGAAGGAAGGAAGAAGGAGAAAGGAAAGGAAAGAGGAAAGGAAAAGAAAGAAAAGAAGAGGAGAGAAAAGAAAGAGAGAAAGGAAAGGGGGAGAGAGGAAGGAAGAAGAAGGAGAAGGAAAGGAAGAGGAAAGGAAGAAAAGAAAGAGAGGAGAGAGAGGAAAAGAAAGAGGAAAGGAAAGGGGAGAGAGGAAGGAAGGAAGGAGAAAGGAAAGGAAAGAGGAAAAAGAAAGAGAAAGAAGAGGAGAGAAAGAAAGAGGAAAGGAAGGGGGAGAGAGGAAGGAAGGAAGGAGAAAGGAAAGGAAAGAAAAGAAAGAGAAAGAAGAGAGAAGGAAAAGAACAGGAAGAAAGGGAGAGAGGAGGAAGGAAGAAAGGAAAAGGGAAAAGAAAGGAAAAGAAAGAGGAAAGAAGAGGGAAGGAAAAGAAGAGGAAAGGCAAGGGGAGAGAGGAAGGAAGGAAGAAGGAAGAAGGAGGAGAAGGAGAAAGAGGAAAGGAAAGGAAAGAGGAAAGGAAAGGGGAGAGAGAAGGAAGGAAGGAGAAGGAAAAAGAGGAAGGAAAGGAAAGAGGAAAGAAGAGAGAGGAAAGGAAAAGAAAGAGGAAAGGAAAGGGGAGAGAGGAGAAGGAAGGAAGGAGAAGAAGAAAGGAGGGAAGGAAAAGAAAGAAGAAAGAAAAGGAAGGAAAGAAAAAGGAGGAAAGAAAGGGGGAAGAGGAAGGAAGGAAGGAAAGAAAGAAAGGAAAGAGGAAAGGAAAGGAAAAGGAAGAAGAGGAGAGAAAGGAAAAGAAAAGAGGAAGGAAAGGGGGAGAGGAAGAGGAAGAAGGAGAAGGAAAGAAAGAGAAAGGAAAAGAAAGAGAAAGAAGAGGAGAGAAAAGGAAAAGAAAGGAAAGGAAAGGGGGAAGAGGAAGAAGGAAGGAAGGAGAAAGGAAAGGAAGAGGAAGGAAGGAAAGAAAGAAGAGAGAGGAAAGAAGAAGAGGAAAGGAGGGAGAGAGGAAGGAAGGAAGGGAAAAGGAAAGGAAAGAGAAAGGAGAAGAGAAAGAAGGAGAGAAAGAAAGGGAAAGGAAAGGGGGAGAGGAAGGGGAAGGAAGAGAAAGGAAGGACAGAGGAAAGGAAGAAAGAGGAAAGGAAAGGGGGAGGAGAAGGAAGGAAGGAGAAAGAAAGGAAAGAGAAAGGAAAGAAGATGAAAGAAGAGGAGAGGAAAGAAAAGAAGAGAAGAAAGGGGAGAGAGGAAGGAGAAGGAAGGAAAGGAGAAGAAAGGAAAGGAACGAAAGGGAAAGAAGAGGGAGAGGAAAGGAAAAAAGAGGAAAGGAAAGGGGAGAGAGGAAGGAAGGAAGGAAGGAGAAAAGAAGGAAAGAGGAAAGGAAAAGAAGAAAAGAAAGGAGAGAAAAGGAAAAAGAGGAAAGGAAGGGGAGAGAGGAAGAAGGAAGGAAGAGAAAGGAAGGAAAGAGGAAGGAAAGGAGAGAAAGGACAGAAAGGAAGGAAAGGGGGAGAGAGGAAGGAAGGAAGGAGAAAGGAAAGAAGAGAAAGGAAAGAAAGAGAAGAAGAGAGGAGAGGAAAAGAAAGAGGAAAGGAAAGGGGGAGAGAGGAAGGAAGGACGAAGAGAAAGAAGGAAGAGGAAAGGAAAAGAAAGAAGAAAAAGAAGAGAAGAAAGGAAAAGAAAAGGAAAGGAAAGGGGAGAAGGAGGAGGAAGAAGAGAAAAAAAGGAAAGGAAAGGAAAGGAGAGGGAAGGAGGAAGGAAGGAGAAAGGAAGGAAAGAGGACAGAGAGAGAAAAGGAAAAGAAAGAGGAAGGAAAGGGGGAGAGAGGAGAAGAAGGAGAAAGGAAAGAAGAGGAAAGGAAAGAAAGAGGAAAGAGAGGAGAGGAAAGGAAAAGAAAGAGGAAAGAAGGGAGGGAGAGAGGAAGGAAGGAAGCAGAAAAGGGAAAGAAAAGGAAGGAAAGAGGGAAGGAAGAGGAGGGAAAGAAAGAGAAAGCGGAAAGAAAGGGGAGCAGAGGAAGGAAGAAGGAAGGAAAAGAAGGAAGAGGAAAGGAAAAGAGAAGAAAGAAGAGGAGAGAAAAGGAAAGAAGAGGAAAGGAAAGGGGGAGAGAGGAAGAATGAAGGAGGAACAGGAGAAAAGGAGAAGGAGAGAAAAGGAAAAGAGAAAAGGAAAGGGGAGGGAGGAAGGAAGGAAGGAAGGAGAAGGAAGGAAGGGAAAGAAAGAAAGAGGAAGAAAGGAGAGAAGGAAAAGAAAGAGGAAAGGAAAGGGGGAGAGGAAGGAAGAAGGAAGGAGAAAGGAAAGGAAAGAGGAAAGGAAAGGAAGAGGAAAGAAGAGGAGAGAGAGGAAAAGAAGAGGAAGGAAGGGGAAGAGGAAGAAGGAAGGAAGGAGAAAAGAAGGAAAGAGGACGGAAGAAAGAAGAAGAAGAGGAAGAAAAGAAAAAGAAAGAGGAAAGGAAGGGGGAGAGGAGAAGGAAGGAAAAGGAAAGGAAAGAGAAAGGAAAGAAAGAGGAAAGAAGAGGAGAGGAGAGGAAAAGAAAGAGGAAGGAAGGGGGAGAGAGGAAGGAAGGAAGGAGAAGGAGAAGAGGAAAGGAACAAGAAAGAGGAAAGAAGAGGAAGGAAAGAAGAGGAAAGGAAAGGGGAGAGAGGAGAGGAAGGAGAAAGGAAAGGAAAGAGGAAAGGAAAGGAAAGAGGAAGGAAGGGGAAAGAAGAGGAAGGAAAAGGAAAGGAAGAGGAAAGGAAAAGAGGAAAGAAAGAAGAGAGGAAAGGAAAGAAAGAGGAAGGAAGGGAGGGAGGAAGGAAGGAAGGAAGGAGAAAGGAAGAAAGAGGAAAGGAAAGGAAGAGGAAAGAAGGGAGAGAGAAGGAAAAGAAAGAGGAAAGGAAAGGGGAGAGAGGAAGAAGAAGGAGAAAGGAAAGGAAAGAGGAAAGGAAGGAAAGAGGAAAGAGAGAGGAAAGGAAAAGAAAGAGAAAGAAAGGGGGAGAGAGGAAGGAAGAGGAAGGACGAAAGGAAAGGAAAGAGGAAGGAAAGGAAAGAGGAAAGGAAAGAGGGAGAGAGGAAGGAAGAGGAAAGAAAGGAAAGAGAAAGAAGAGGAAGGAAAGGAAAGAAAGAGAAAGGAAAGGGGAGAGGAAGGAAGGAAGGAAGGAGAAAGAAGGAAGAGGAGGAAAGAAGGAAGAGAAGAGGAGAGGAAAGAAAGAGGAAAAGGAGGGAGAGAGGAAGGAAGGAAGGAGAAAGGAAAGGAAAGAGGAAAGGAAAGGGGGAGAGAGGAAGGAAGGAAGGAAGGAGAAAGGAAAGGAAAGAGGAAAGGAAAAGAAAGAGGAAAGAAAGGAAGGAAAAGAAAGAGGAAAGGAAAGGGGGAGAGAGGAAAGGAAGGAAGAAAGGAAAGGAAGAGGAAGGAAAAGAAGAGAAAGAAGAGGAGAGGAAAAGAAAGAGAAAGAAGGGGGAGAGAGGAAGGAAGAAGGAGAAAGGAAAGGAAGGAGGAAAGAAAGAAGAGGAAAGGAAAGGGTGAGAGAGGAAGGAAGAAGGAAAGGAAAGAAAGAGGAAAGGAAAGGAAAGAGGAAAAAGAGGAAGGAAAGGAAAAGAAGGGAAGGAAAGGGGGGAGAAAAGAGGAAGGAAGGGAAGGAGAAATGGAAAGGAAAGAGGAAAGGAAAGGAAAGAGGAAAGGAAAGAGGAGAGAGGAAGGAAGCAGAAAGGAAAGGGAAGAGGAAGAGAGAGAGGAAAGGAAAAGAAAGAGGAAAGGAAGGGGGAGAGAGGAAGGAAGGAAGAAGGAAGGAAAGGAACGAGGAAGAAAAGGAAGAGGAAAGAAGAGAGAAAGAAGAGAAAGGAAAGGGGAGAGAGGAAGGAAGGAAGAGAAAGGAAAGGAAAGAAAGGAAAAAAGGGAGGAAAAGAGGAAGAAATAGAAAGGAAGGGGGGAGAGGAATGAAGAAGGAGAAAGGAAAGGAAAGAGGAAAGAAAGGAAGAGGAAAGAAAGGGGGAAGAGGAAGGAGAAGGAAGGCGAGGAAAGGAAAGGGAAAGGAAAGAAAGAGAAAGAGAGGAGAGGAAAAAGAGAGAAAGGAAAGGGGGAGGAGGAAGGAGGAAGAAAGGAAAGAAAGAGGAAAGGAAAGAAAGAGAAAGAAGAGGAGAGGAAAGAAAGAGGAAAGGAAGGGAGAGAGAAGGAAGGAAGAGAAGAAAGGAAAGAGGAAAGGAAAGAAGAGGAAGGAAGGGGGAGAGGAAGGAAGAAGAAAAGGAAAGGAAAGGAAAGGAAAGGAAAGGAGGAAAGAGAGGAGAGGAGAGAAAAGAAAGAGGAAAGGAAAGGGGGAGAGAGGAAGAAGGAAAGGAAGGAAAGAGAAAGGAAAGGAAGAGGAAAGGAAAGGGAGAGAGGAAGGAGGAAGGAAGAGAAGGAAAGGAAAGAGGAAAGGAAAAGAAGAGGAAAGAAGAGAGAAAGGAAAAGAAAGAGGAAAGGAAAAGGGGAAGAGAGGAAGGAAGAAGGAAGGAAGGAGAAGAAGGAAAGAGGAAAGGAAAAGAAGAGAGAAGAGAAGAAAAGGGAAAAGAAGACGGAAAGGGGGGAGGAGGAAGGAAGGAAGAGAGAAAGGAAAGGAAAGGGAAGAAAGGAGAGGAAAGGAAAAAAGAGAAAGAGCGGAGAGGAAAAGAAAGAGGAAGGAAAGGGGAGAGAAGGAAGAAGGAGAAAGGAAGAAAGGAAAGGAAGGAAAGAGGAAAGGAAAGGGGAGAGAGGAAGGAAGGGAAGGAGAAAGGAAGGAAAGAGGAAAGGAAAGGAAAGAGGAAAGAAGAGGAAGGAGAAAAGAAAGAGGAAAGGAAGGGGGAGGAGAGGAAGGAAGAAGAAGAGAAAGAAAGGAAAGAGGAAGAAGGAAAGAGAAAGAGAGGAGAGGAGAGAAGAAAGAGGAGGAGGGGGAAGAGAGGAAGAAGAGGAGAAAGGAAAGAAGAGGAAAGGAAAAGAAAGAGAAAGGAAAGAGGGAGAGAAGGAAAGGAATAAAGTTCATTACATGAAATCTCCATTTAACAGACCTTCCTATATAGACTATAGGGAGTGTGGCTCAGCTTGTCGATCAAAAGGTCAGCAGTTGGGAGGCTCGAATCCCTAACGGAGTGAGCTCCATTAATTGTCCCAGCTTCTGGCCAAACTAATAGTTTGAAAGCACGTAAGAAATGCAAGTAGAAAAATAGGAACCACCTTTGGTGGAAGGGAACAGCGCCATGCGCCTCAGCGTTGAGTCATGCCGGCCACATGACCACGGAGAACGTCGTCGGACAGCCGCTGGCTCTTTCGGCTTGAACGGAGATGAGCAACGCCCCCCTAGAGTCGGGAACGACTGGCACAGATGTGCGAGGGGAACCTTTACCTTTACTTTAACGGAGTTGTCAAAGTCTGGAATGCCCTACCTGATTCGGTTGTCTCAGCTACAATTTCAGTT
>NC_045545.1:97312188-97405368 GCF_009769535.1 Thamnophis elegans | reverse complement strand
GATTAAAAGAGAAAGTGAAAGTAAATTGAAGAAAAGGAAGGGAGTGGAGAAAACAAATGGAGAGGAGAAAGGAAAGGAAAGATGGAGGAAGGAGGAAGGAGAAAGGAAAGGAAAGAGAAAGGAAAGAAAGAGGAAAGAAAGGAGAGGAAAAGAAGAGGAAAGAAGAGGAGAGGAAAAGAAGAGGAAAGGAAAGGGGGAGAGAGGAAGGAAGGAAGGAGAAAGGAAAGGAAGAGGAAAGGAAAAAGAAAAAAGAAGAGGAGAGGAAAAGAAAGAGGAAAGGAAAGGGGGAGAGAGGAAGGAAGGAAGAGAAAGGAAAGGAAGAGGAAAGGAAAGGAAAGAGAAAGAAGAGGAGAGAGAAAGAGGAAAGGAAAGGGGGAGAGAGGAGGAAGGAAGGAAAAGGAAAGGAAAGAGGAAAGGAAGGAAAGAGAAAGAAGAGAGAGGAAAAGAAAGAGGAAAGGAAAGGGGAGAGAGGAAGGAAGGAAGAGAAAGGAAAGGAAGAGAAAGGAAAAGAAAGAGAGAAAGAAGAGGAGAGGAAAAGAAAGAGGAAGGAAAGGGGGAGAAGAGGAAGGAAGGAAGGAGAAAGGAAAGGAAAGAGGAAAGGAAAGGAAAGAGGAAAGGAAAGGGGGAGAGAGGAAGGAAGGAAGGAGAAAGGAAGGAAAGAAGGAAAGAAAGAAAGAGGAAAGGGGGAGGAGGAAGGAAGGAGAAGGAAAGAAAAGGAAAGGAAAGGAAAGAGGAAGAAGAGGAAGGAAGGAAAAGAAAGAGGAAAGGAAAGGGGAGAGAGGAAGGAAGGAAGGAGAAAGGAAAGGAAGAGAAAGAAAAGAAAGAGGAAAGAAAGAGGAGAGGAAAGAAAGAGGAAAGGAAAGGGGGAGAGAGGAAGGAAGGAAGGAAAAGGAAAGGAAAGAGGAAAGGAAAGAAAAAGGAAAAAAGAGAAGAAAAGAAAGAGGAAGGAAAGGGGAGAGAGGAAGGAAAAGGAGAAAGAAAGGAAAAGGAAAGGAAAGGAAAGAGGAAAGGAAAAGAAAGAGGAAAGGAAAGGGGGAGAGAGGAAGGAAGGAAGGAAGGAAGGAAGGAGAAAAGAAAGGAAAGAGGAAAGGAAAAGAAAGAAGAAAGAAGAGGAGAGAAAAGGAAAAGAAAGAGGAAAGGAAAGGGGGAGAGAGGAAGGAAGGAAGGAAGGAGAAAGGAAGGAAGAGGAAGGAAGCGGAGAGGAAAGGAAGAAAAGAAAGGAAAGGGGAGAGAGGAAGGAAGGAAGGAGAAGGAAAGGACGAGGAAAGGAAAAGAAAGAGGAAAGAAGAGGAGAGGAAAAGAAGGGAAAGGAAGGGGGAGAGGAAGGAAGGAAGGAGAAAGGAAAGGAAAGAGGAAAGGAAAAGAAAGAGGAAAGAAGAGGAGAGGAAAAGAAAGAGGAAAAGAAAGGGGAGAGAGGAAGGAAGGAAGGAGAAAGAAAGGAAAGAGAAGGAAAAGAAGAGGAAAGGAAAGGGGAGAGAGGAAGGAAGGAGAAAGGAAAGGAAAGAGGAAAGGAAAAGAAAGAGGAAAGAAGAGGAAGAAGAAAGAGAAAGAAAAGGGGAAAGAGGAAGGAAGAAGGAGAAAGAAAGGAAAGAGGAAAGGAAAGAAAGAGAAAGAGAGGAGAGGAAAAGAAAGAGGAAAGGAAAGGGGAGAGAGAAGGAAGGAAGGAAAGGAAAGGAAAGAGGAAAGGAAAGAAGAGGAAAGAAAGGAAGGAAAAGAAAGAGGAAAGGAAAGGGGAGAGAGGAAGGAAGAGAAAGGAAGGAAAGGCAGGAAAGGAACGAGGAAAGAAAGGGGGAGAGAGGAAGGAAGGAAGGAGAAAGGAAAGGAAGAGAAAGGAAGGAAAGGAAAGAAGAGGAGAGGAAAGGAAAAGAAAGAGGAAAGGAAAGGGAGAGAGGAAGGAAGGAGGAAAAGGAAAGGAAAGAGGAAAGAAAAGAAAAAAAAGAGGAGAGGAAAGGAAAAGAAAGGAGAAAGGAAAGGGAGGAGAGGAGGAAGGAAGAAGGAAGAGAAAGGAAAGAAGAGGAAAAAGAAGAGGAAAGAAAGGAGAGGAAGGAAAAAGAAAGAGGAAAGGAAGGGGGAGAGGAAGGAAGGAAGGAAGGAAAAGGAAAGGAAAGAGGAGGAAAAGAAAGAAAAGGAAGAAAAAAGGGAAAAGAAAGAGGAAGGAAAGGGGGAGAGAGAAGGAAGGAAGGAAGGAAAGAGGAAAGGGAAAGGAAAGAGAGAAAGAAGAGGAGGAAAGGAAAAGAAGAGGAAAGGAAAGGGGAGAGAGGAAGGAAGAGGAAGGAGAAAGGAAAGGAAAGAGGAAAGGAAAAGAAAAAAAAGAAGAGGAGAGAAAAGAAAGAAAGAGGAAAGGGGAGAGAGGAAGGAAGAAGGAAGAAAGAAAGGAAGAGGAAAGGAAGAAAGAGAAAGAGAGGAGGAGAGGAAGAAAGAGGAAAGGAAAGGGGAGAGAGGAAGGAAGGAAGGAAAAGGAAAGGAAAGAGGAAGGAAAGAAAGAGAAAGAAGAGGAGAGAAAAAAAGAGGAAAGAAGGGGGAGAGAGGAGGAAGGAAGGAAAGGAAAGGAAAGGGAAAGGAAAAGAAAGAGGAAAGAAGAGGAAGGAAAGAGAGGAAGGAAAAGGGGGAGAGGAAGGAAGGAAGGAGAAAGAGGAAAGGAAAGGAAAAGAAGAGAGAAAGAAGAGGAAGGAAAAGAAGAGGAAAGGAAAGGGGAGGAGACGGAAGGAAGGAAGGAAGGAGAAAGGAAAGGAAAGAGGAAAGGAGAGGAGAGGAAAGGGGAAAGGAAAGGAAAGAGGAAAGAAGAGGAGAGGAAAGGAAAAGAAAGAGGAAAGGAAAGGGGAGAGGAAGGAAGGAAGGAAGGAGAAAGGAAAGGAAGAGAAAGGAAAGAAAGAAGAAAGAAGGAGAGGAAAGAAAAGAAGAGGAAGGAAAGGGGGAAGAGGAAGGAAGGAAGGAAGGAGAAGAAAGGAAAGAGGAAAGGAAAGGAAAAGAGGAAAGAAGAGGAGAGAAAGGAAAAGAAAAGAAAGGAAAGGGGGAGAGGAAGGAGGAAGAGGAGAAGAAAGAAAGGAAAGGAAAAGAAAAGAAAAGAAGGGAGAAAAGGAAAAGAAAGAGAAAGGAAAGGGGGAGAAGAGGAAGAAGGAAGGAAGGAGAAAGGAAAGGAAAGAGGAAGGAAAGGAAAGAAAGAAGAGGAAGGAAAGGAAAGAAAGAGGAAAGGAAAGGGAGAGAGAAGGAAGGAAGGGAAAAGGAAAGGAAAGAGGAAAGGAAAGGAAGAGGAAAGAAGGGAGAGAAAGAAAGAGAAGGAAAGGGGGAGAGGAAGGAAGGAGGAGAAAGGGGAAAGAGGAAAGGAAAGAACGAGGAAAGGAAAGGGGGAGGAGAAGGAAGGAAGGAGAAAGAAAGGAAAGGTAAAGGAAAGAAGATGAAAGAAGAGGAGAGGAAAGAAAAGAAGAAAAGAAAGGGGGAGAGGAAGGAGAAGGAAGGAGAAAGGAAAGGAAAGAGAAAGGAACGAAAGGGAAAGAAGAGGGAGGAAAGGAAAAGAAGAGGAAAGGAAAGGGGAGAGGAAGGAAGGAAGGAAGGAGAAAAGAAAGGAAAGAGGAAAGGAAAAGAAAGAAGAAAGAAGAGGAGAGAAAAGGAAAAGAAAGAGAAAGAAAGGGGAGAGAGGAAGGAAGGAAGGAAAGAAAGGAAGGAAAGAGGAAGGAAAGGAGAGAAAGGAAAGAAAGAGGAAAGAAGGGGGAGAGGGAGAAGGAAGAAGGAGAAAGGAAAGAAAGAGAAAGGAAAGAAAGAGAAGAAGAGAGAGGAAGGAAAAGAAAGAGGAAAGGAAAGGGGGAGAGAAGGAAGGAAGGACGGAGAAAGAAGGAAGAGGAAAGAAAAGAAAGAAAAAGAAAGGAAGAAAAGGAAAAGAAAAGAGGAAAGGAAAGGGGAGAGGAGGAGGAAGAAGGAGAAAAAGAAAGAAGAGGAAAGGAAAGGGGAGGGAAGGAAGGAAGGAAGGAGAAAGGAAGGAAAGAGGAAGAGAGAGAAAAGGAAAAGAAAGAGGAAAGGAAAGGGGGAGAGAGGAAGAAGAAGAAGGAGAAAGGAAAGAAGAGGAAAGGAAAGAAAGAGGAAAGAAGAGGAGAGGAAAGGAAAAGAAAGAGGAAAGGAAGGGGGAGAGAGGAAGGAAGGAAGGAAGGAGAAAGGAAGGAAAGAGAAAGGAAGGAAAGAAGGAAAGAAGAGGAGAGGAAAGGAAAGAAAAGAGGAAAGGAAAGGGGAAGAGGCAGAAGGAAGGAAAGAAAAGAAAAAAGAGGAAAGGAAAAGAAAGAAGAAAGAAGAGAGAGAAAAGGAAAGAAGAGGAAGGAAAGGGGGAGAGAGAAGGAAGGAGGAAGGAGAAAGGAAGAGAGAGGAAGAGGAAGAAAGAAAAGGAAAGAGAAGGAAGGGAGAGAGGAAGGAAGGAAGGGAACGAAAGGAAGAGGAAAGGAAAAGAAAGAGGAAGAAAGGAGAAAAAGAAGAAAGAGGAAAGGAAAGGGGGAGAGGAAGAAGAAGGAAGAGAAAGGAAAGGAAAGAGGAAAGGAAAGGAAAGAGGAAAGAAGAGGAGAGAGAGGAAAAGAAAGAGGAAGGAAAGGGGAGAAAGAGGAAGAAGGAGAAGGAGAAAAGAAGGAAAGAGGAAAGGAAAAGAAGAAAAGAAGAGGAAGAAAAGGAAAAGAAAGAGGAAAGGAAGGGGGAGAGAGAAGGAAGGAAGAGAAAGGAAAGGAAAGAGGAAAGGAAAGAAAGAGGAAAGAAGAGGAGAGGATAGGAAAAGAAAGAGGAAGGAAAGGGGGAGAGAGGAAGGAAGGAAGGAGAAGGAAAGGAGGAGAAAGGAAGAAAGAGGAAAGAAGAGAGGAAAGAAAGAGGAAAGGAAAAGGGGAGAGAGGAAGGAAGGAAGAGAAAGAAAGGAAAGAGGAAAGGAAAGGAAAGAGGAAGGAAAGGGGAGAGGGAAGGAAAGAAAGGAAAGGAAGAGGAAAGGAAAGGAGAGGAAAGAAAGGAGAGGAAAGGAAAGAAAGAGGAAAGGAAAGGGGGAGAGAGGAAGGAAGGAAGGAAGGAGAAAGGAAGAAAGAGAAAGGAAAGGAAAAGAGGAAAGAAGAGGAGAGAAAGGAAAAGAAAGAGGAAAGGAAAGGGGAGAGAGGAAGAAGGAAGGAGAAAGGAAGAAAGAGGAAAGGAAAGGAAAGAGGAAAGAAGAGGAGAGGAAAGGAAAAGAAAGAGGAAAGGAAAGGGGGAGAGAGGAAGGAAGGAAGGACGGAGAAAGGAAAGGAAAGAGGAAAGGAAAGGAAAGAGGAAAGGAAAGAGGGAGAGAGGAAGGAAGGAAGGAGAAAGGAAAGGAAAGAGGAAAGAAGAGGAGAGGAAAGGAAAAGAAAGAGGAAAGGAAGGGGGAGAGAGGAAGGAAGGAAGGAGAGAAAGCGGAAGAGGAAAGAAGGAAGAGGAAGAAGAGGAGAGGAAAAAAGAGGAAAGGAAAGGGAGAGAGGAAGGAAGGAAGGAGAAAGGAAAGGAAAGAGGAAAGAAAGGAAAGAGGAAAGGAAAGGGGGAGAGAGGAAGGAAGGAAGGAAGGAGAAAGGAAAGGAAAGAGGAAAGGAAAAGAAAGAGGAAAGAAAGGAAGGAAAGAAAGAGGAAAGGAAAGGGGGAGAGGAGGAAGGAAGGAAAGAAGGAAAGGAAGAGGAAGGAAAAGAAAGAAAGAAGAGGAGAAAAAAGGGAAGGAGGGAGAGAGGAAGGAAAATGAAGGAAGAAAGGAAAGGAAGGGAAAGAAAGAAAGGGAAAGGAAAGGGTGAGAGAGGAGGAAGGAAGAGAAAGGAAAGGAAAGAGGAAAGGAAAGGAAAGAGGAAGGAAGAGGAGAGAAAAGGAAAAGAAAGAGGAAAGGAAAGGGGGAGAGAGGAAGGAAGGAAGGAAGGAGAAAGGAAAGGAAAGAGGAAAGGAAAGGAAAGAGGAAAGGAAAGAGGAAAGGAAAAGAAAGAGGAAAGAAGAGGAGAGGAAAGGAAAAGAAAGAGGAAAGGAAAGGGGGAGAGAGGAAGGAAGGAAGGAAGGAGAAAGAAAGGAAAGAGGAAGGAAAGGAAAGGAAAGAAGAGGAGAGAAAAGAAAGAGAAAGGAAAGGGGGAGAGAGGAAGGAAGGAAGGGGAAAGGAAAGAGGAAGGAAAGAAAGAGGAAAAGAAAGGAGAGGAAAAGAAAGAGAAGGAAGGGGGGAGGGAAGGAAGAAGGAGAAAGGAAAGGAACAGGAAAGAAAGGAAGAGGAAAGAAAGGGGGAGAGGGAAGGAAGGAAGGAGAAAGGAAAGGAGAAAGGAAAAAAAGAGAAAGAAGAAGAGGAAAGAAGAGGGAAGGAAAGGGGAGAGGAAGAAGGAGGAGAAAGGAAAGAAAGAGGAAAGGAAAAAAAGAGAAAGAAGAGGAGAGGAAAAGAAAGAGGAAAGGAAGGGGAGAGAAGGAAGAGGAAGGAGAAAGGAAAGGAAAGAGGAAAGGAAAGGAAAGAGGAAAGGAAAGGGGAGAGAGGAAGGAAGAAGAGAAAGGAAAGGAAAGAGGAAAGGAAAGGAAAGAGGAAAGAAGAGGAGGAAGAAAGAAAGAGGAAAGGAAAGGGGGAGAGAGGAGGAAGGAAGGAGAAAGGAAAGGAAGAGAAAGGAAAGGAAGAGGAAGGAAAGGGGGAAGAGAGGAAGGAGGAAGGAGAAAGGAAAGGAAAGAGGAAAGGAAAAGAAAGGGAAAGAGGAGAGAAAGGAAAAGAAAGAGGAAAGGAAGGGGAGAGAGGAAGGAAGAAGGAAGGAAGGAAGGAGAAAAAAAGGAAAGAGGAAAGGAAAAGAAAGAAGAAGAGAGAGAAAAAAAAGAAGGAAAGGAAAGGGGGAGAGGAGGAAAGGAAGAGAGAAAGGAAAGGAAAGAGAAGGAAAGGGAGGAAAGGAAAATAAAGAGAGAACGCGAGAGGAAAAAAAGAGGAAAGGAAAGGGGAGAGAGGAAGAAGGAAGGAAAAGGAAGGAAGAGGAAAAGGAAAGGAAAGAGGAAAGGAAAGGGGAGAGAGGAAGGAAGGAAGGAGAAAGGAAAGGAAAGGAAAGGAAAGGAAAGAGGAAAGAAGAGGAGAGGAGAGGAAAAGAAAGAGGAAAGGAAAGGGGGAGAGAGGAAGGAAGGAAGGAAGGAGAAAGGAAAGGAAAGAGGAAAGGAAAGGAAAGAGGAAAGAAGAGGAGAGGAGAGGAAAAGAAAGAGGAAAGGAAAGGGGGAGAGAGGAAGGAAGGAAGGAGAAAGGAAAGGAAAGAGGAAAGGAAAAGAAAGAGGAAAGGAAAGAGGGAGAGAGGAAAGGAATAAAGTTCATTACAATGAAATCTCCATTTAACAGACCTTCCTATATAGGACTATAGGGATGTGGTGGCTCAGCTTGTCGATCAAAAGGTCAGCAGTTGGGAGGCTCGAATCCCTAACGGAGTGAGCTCCCATTAATTGTCCCAGCTTCTGCCAAACTAATAGTTTGAAAGCACGTAAGAAATGCAAGTAGAAAAATAGGAACCACCTTTGGTGGAAAGGGAACAGCGCTCCATGCGCCTTCAGCGTTGAGTCATGCCGGCCACATGACCACGGAGACGTCTTCGGACAGCGCTGGCTCTTCGGCTTTGAAACGGAGATGAGCACCGCCCCCTAGAGTCGGGAACGACTGGCACAGATGTGCGAGGGGAACCTTTACCTTTACCTTTAACGGAGTTGTCAAAGTCTGGAATGCCCTACCTGATTCGGTTGTCTCAGCTACAAATTTTCAGTTTCAGTTACAATTTGACTTCCGTGGACTTTACTCCACGCTTAAGTGGTCAGTAGATGGAGCGTGCATAAGTGCACTAATGTGCCTATCGTCCCTGTCATTGTACTTATATTCTCTTATTCTTCTTTTCGTTTTTGTTTGACAAATGCCAAGGAATGAATGAATGAATGAATAATGAATAATGAATAATGAATAATGAATAATGAATAATGAATAATGAATAATGAATAATGAATAATGAATAATGAATAATGAATAAATGAATAAATAAGGGTCAAGCTATTCTCCAAAGCACTAAAGAAGGCAGGACAAGAAGCAACAGATGGAAACTCATCAAGGAGAGAAGCAATCTGGAATTCATGAGAAACTTCCCGACAGTGAGGACAATTAATCAGTGGAACAGCTTGCCACCAGAAGTTATGGCTGAAAAGATTGGACATCCATTTGTCTGGGTTGATTGTAAGGTCTCCTGCTTGAAAAGGGGGCTGGACTAGAAGACCTCCGAGGTTCCTTCCAACTGCTGTTATTCTGTAATTCCGTAAGGGTCTCCTGCTTGAGCAGGGGGCTGGACTAGAAGACCTCCGAGGTCCCTTCCAACTCTTGTTATTCTGTAATTCCATAAGGGTCTCCTGCTTGAGCAGGGGGCTGGACTAGAAGACCTCCGAGGTCCCTTCCAACTCTTGTTATTCTGTCATTCTGTAAGGGTCTCCTGCTTGAGCAGGGGGCTGGACTAGAAGACCTCCGAGGTTCCTTCCAACTTCTGTTATTCTGTAATTCCATAAGGGTCTCCTGCTTGAGCAGGGGGCTGGACTAGAAGTCCTCCGAGGTCCCTTCCAACTCTTGTTATTCTGTAATTCTGTAAGGGTCTCCTGCTTGAGCAGGGGGCTGGACTAGAAGACCTCCAAGGTCCCTTCTAACTCTTGTTATTCTGTCATTCTGTAAGGGTCTCCTGCTTGAGCAGGGGGCTGGACTAGAAGACCTCCGAGGTCCCTTCCAACTCTGTTATTCTGTAATTCTGTAACGGTCTCCTGCTTGAGCAGAGGGCTGGACTAGAAGACCTCCAAGGTCCCTTCTAACTCTTGTTATTCTGTCATTCTGTAAGGGTCTCCTGCTTGAGCAGGAGGCTGGACTAGAAGACCTCCAAGGTCCCTTCCAACTCTGTTATTCTGTAATTCTGTAAGGGTCTCCTGCTTGAGCAGAGGGCTGGACTAGAAGACCTCCGAGGTCCCTTCTAACTCTTGTTATTCTGTCATTCTGTAAGGGTCTCCTGCTTGAACAGAGGGCTGGACTAGAAGACCTCCAAGGTCCCTTCTAACTCTTGTTATTCTGTCATTCTGTAAGGGTCTCCTGCTTGAGCAGGAGGCTGGACTAGAAGACCTCCAAGGTCCCTTCCAACTCTGTTATTCTGTAATTCTGTAAGGGTCTCCTGCTTGAGCAAAGGGCTGGACTAGAAGACCTCCAAGGTCCCTTCTAACTCTTGTTATTCTGTCATTCTGTAAGGGTCTCCTGCTTGAGCAGAGGGCTGGACTAGAAGACCTCCGAGGTCCCTTCCAACTCTTGTTATTCTGTAATTCCGTAAGGGTCTCCTGCTTGAGCAGGGGGCTGGACTAGAAGACCTCCGAGGTTCCTTCCAACTCTTGTTATTCTGTCATTCTGTAAGGGTCTCCTGCTTGAGCAAAGGGCTGGACTAGAAGACCTCCAAGGCCCCTTCCAACTCTGTTCTGTCATTCTGTAAGGGTCTCCTGCTTGAGCAGAGGGCTGGACTAGAAGACCTACAAGGTCCCTTCCAACTCTGTTCTGTCATTCTGTAAGGGTCTCCTGCTTGAGCAGGGGGGCTGGACTAGAAGACCTCCAAGGTCCCTTCCAACTCTGTTATTCTGTAATTCTGTAAGGGTCTCCTGCTTGAGCAGGGGGTTGGACTAGAAGACCTCCGAGGTCCCTTCCAACTCTTGTTATTCTGTCATTCTGTAAGGGTCTCCTGCTTGAGCAGAGGGCTGGACTAGAAGACCTCCGAGGTCCCTCCCAACTCTTGTTATTCTGTAATTCCGTAAGGGTCTCCTGCTTGAGCAGGGGGCTGGACTAGAAGACCTCCGAGGTCCCTTCCAACTCTGTTATTCTGTCATTCTGTAAGGGTCTCCTGCTTGAGCAGGGGGGCTGGACTAGAAGACCTCCGAGGTCCCTCCCAACTCTTGTTATTCTGTAATTCCGTAAGGGTCTCCTGCTTGAGCAGGGGGCTGGACTAGAAGACCTCCGAGGTCCCTCCCAACTCTTGTTATTCTGTAATTCCGTAAGGGTCTCCTGCTTGAGCAGGGGGCTGGACTAGAAGACCTCCGAGGTCCCTTCCAACTCTGTTATTCTGTAATTCCGTAAGGGTCTCCTGCTTGAGCAGGGGGCTGGACTAGAAGACCTCCGAGGTCCCTTCCAACTCCTGTTATTCTGTAATTCTGTAAGGGTCTCCTGCTTGAGCAGAGGGCTGGACTAGAAGACCTCCAAGGTCCCTTCTAACTCTTGTTATTCTGTCATTCTGTAAGGGTCTCCTGCTTGAGCAGAGGGCTGGACTAGAAGACCTCCGAGGTCCCTTCCAACTCTTGTTATTCTGTAATTCCGTAAGGGTCTCCTGCTTGAGCAGGGGGCTGGACTAGAAGACCTCCGAGGTTCCTTCCAACTCTTGTTATTCTGTCATTCTGTAAGGGTCTCCTGCTTGAGCAGAGGGCTGGACTAGAAGACCTCCAAGGCCCCTTCCAACTCTGTTCTGTCATTCTGTAAGGGTCTCCTGCTTGAGCAGAGGGCTGGACTAGAAGACCTACAAGGTCCCTTCCAACTCTGTTCTGTCATTCTGTAAGGGTCTCCTGCTTGAGCAGGGGGGCTGGACTAGAAGACCTCCAAGGTCCCTTCCAACTCTTGTTATTCTGTCATTCTGTAAGGGTCTCCTGCTTGAGCAGAGGGCTGGACTAGAAGACCTCCGAGGTCCCTTCCAACTCTGTTATTCTGTCATTCTGTAAGGGTCTCCTGCTTGAGCAGGGGGGCTGGACTAGAAGACCTCCGAGGTCCCTCCCAACTCTTGTTATTCTCTAATTCCGTAAGGGTCTCCTGCTTGAGCAGAGGGCTGGACTAGAAGACCTCCGAGGTCCCTTCCAACTCTTGTTATTCTGTAAAGCTGTGGCTGGAAGCTGTACAGCACAAGCCACGATCACATAGCATTCTTCCCAACATTGCCACAATGTGCGGACTGTAGCAGATGTCTATGCCTCATCGTCTCCAGCAGATGTGCAACAGATGTGGCTCCAAAGCCTCCTAGAAGACCAGTTGCCTGTTTTGCAACACAAGAATAACGGAGTTGGAAGGATCCTTGGAGGTTTTTTTTAACCCAACCCCCTGCTCAGGCAGGAAACCCTAGACCATTTCAGACAAATCGATAATCCAGTCTCTTCTTCAAAAACATTCAGTGTTGGAATCACCCACAACTTCTGAAGGCAACTTCTGTCCCACTGGTTAATTGTTCTCACGGCCAGCACATTCCTCCTTAATTCTCGGTTGCTTCTCTCCTTGATTTGTCTCCATCTGTTCCTTCTCGTCCTTGGAATTCCACTACTAAGCATTCAGCAAATCATAACTTTACTGGTTGTATGAACGCAGATATTGGACATTTTCTAGCTTTCCCTGGGAATGTTGGGTCACTGCAGGACAGAGGTGGGTTCCTCCCAGTTCGCACCTATTCGGTAGAACCGGTTCATCAAATCTACCAAACTAGTTAGAAGAAGTTCCACCAGTGGACCCGGAAAGCAGGCCACACCTACAGAAGAGCTTCCAAAAATTTTTGAAACCCACCACTGGTGGGTGTGTAATGTCCCGCAGTTATCTGCGCATTAATAATGATCTAGTAATATTTCCTGATACATTTTAGGGACCTTTCCTTACATAATTGGTGTTTTCTTTCATACTTTTGGATTTCTAATTTCTGTTTCCGTTAGTTGGCAATGGCTAAAACCAATCCCACGTGAAAAAGTATTCAAAGCCTTCTTGATTTTAATTGTCAATTTATTTATTCCTGCACATTGTAATATTCCTTCATTTACATATCTCTGTTTTTCCACTGTTGTGCAAACACAATTCCAGCAGCTGCTAACATGTGTAAAATTATATATATATATATTATACTCCCTTTCAAATAGCCAACAAAATATTTCTGGTTTTAATTCCATATCTTGCTTTACGATTGCTTCTAACCACTAACTTCTGAATAGCTACTTGGACGGACCTAAGTACTAATTCATAATTTCGTATCCGGTCACATGGGCGGCAAGCCACTCCCATCCGGTCACATGGGCGGCAAGCCACTCCCATCCAGTCACATGGGTGGCAAGCCACTCCCACAAAGGAGGCCACACCCACAGAGTAGGTTCCAACAATTTTTGAAACCCACCACTGCTGCAGGAGATTGTTTTAATATGGGACATTGGGGAAGTCATATCTGGGCTTGATCTGTTGAGCTGTGAGCATCCATACGGATATACAGTGGGCTTACTTTAAACAATTTAAGCAAGAAGGAACCAAGTTCAATGTAAAGATGTTATCAATTTTCTATTCTTTTTCCCAATATATTTTAGACTGTTTTTGTTAAAGATTTATACCGTGTATGGGTTCTGGGAAGTCGGGGGAGGGAAGGCTAGGTGGGTTGGGGGAAGGGTTGGAGGGAGGGATGAATATTAGGCTTGACGAGGGGTGTTAGATTTTAATGTAATATGATTGCACATGTATACTGTCTTCTCTTATTTTTTCTTTAAAACTAAGATATGTTAAGTATATTGATATGGAAGCATAAATACCATCAACATAGAATGGAGTTTGCTCAGAAGCGGAAATACACCAATGAGAGGAAGAGTGGGAAAGAGAGGAGAGAAGAAAGATGGGAAGAGAGGGATAGGAGAGAGGAAGAGTGGGAAACAGAGGAGAGAAGAAAGATGGGAAGAGAGGGATAGGAAAGAGGAAGAGTGGGAAACAGGAGAGAAGAAAGATGGGAAGAGAGGGATAGGAGAGAGGGTAAGGGGGGAAGATGAGGAGGATAAGGAGGAGTGGAGTGTAGAGAGAGGAGAAGGAGAAAGGAAGGGGAAGTAGAGTAGGAAAGGATGATGGAGGGAAGAAAGGAGGTAGGAGAGAGGCAGAAGAAAGAGGTGTATGGAGAGCAGAAGAGCTAATAATGGGTTTTTATCTTTCTGGGCGTTGATGACAAGAGGAACTGATGTAATTACTACTTAATACAATAGGATATTGGCTATGTTATAGTATACATGTGATTGTATGTTATGAAAATGGAAAATAAAAAAAGTATATTTTATATTAAAAAAAAACACATACTGATATACAGTATACTACTTTTAGTGGCTTAGAACAGTGGTTCCCAAACTTGGCAACTTTAAGACTTGTGGACTTCAACTCCCAGAATTCTCCAGCCAGCAGAGCTTAAAGTTGTCTTAAAGTTGCCAAGTTTGGGAACCACTGGCTTAGAATATAGAATCAGGGCTGGAAGGGACCTTGAAGGTCTTCTAGTCCAACCTCTCGTTCAAGCAGGAGACCCTAGGCAGGTAGTCCTCAACTTACGGTCACAGTGGAGCCTTAAATTTCTGTTGCTAAGTGAGAAATTTGTTGAGTTTCCTCCATTTTACGACTTTCCTCCTGCAGTTTGGTTGTTAAGCGAATCATTGCAGCGGCTAAGTTAGGAACAGGGTTGTGAAGAGGCTTTGCTCGTCAAAAGGTTGCAAAGCATGCTCACATGACCCAGGGACACTGCGATCGTCATAAATGTGAGGCAAATCACCTGAAAATGGGGGTGCTGAAACAGTCGTTAGTCTGAAAAATGATTACGGCTCTTTTTTTTTCCATTGTAACTTCAAATGGTCACTAAGTGAACCGTTATGAGTTGAGGACTACTTGCCCCATTCCAAATAAGGGACTGTCCGATTTCTGCTTTAAAACCTCCAGTGTTGGAGCATTCACAACTTCTGGTGGCAAGCAGTTCCACTGGTTAATTGTCCTCACGGTCAGGAAACTTCTCCTGAATTCCAGGTTGTCTAAAATGGCACAGGGTCGCCTGCTTGGGCAGAGGGTTGGACTAGAGGACCTTCAAGGTCCCCTGCTACCCAGTTCTTCTGTTATTATTCTATAGGTTCCCACCCTACTCAACTGGTGCAATCTTAGAAAACAACCTCTAACAGTGCGTCCAGTTTTAGTCCTCGTATTACGAAAAAAGATGTTGAGACTTTGGAAAAAGTGCAGATTAATTTTATTAATTTTCTACTTTCTCTTTAAGTATATTTTAAACTGTATTTGTTAAAGATTTATACCTTGTATTGGTTCTGGGAAGTCAAGGGGGGGGGAGGTGGGTGGGAGGGGGGGAGGGAGCGGAGTTTACTAAGTTTGAGGAGGGGTGTTGGACTTTAAGGTATTATGATTGTACATGTATACTGCTATTTTTTTCTTTTTTATGTATATGGAAATGGAATTATAAATACCATCAACACAAAAGGGAGTTTGCTCAGAAGCTGAAATACACCAAGTGAATGAGAGGAAGAGTGGGAAGCAGAGGAGAGAAGAAAGATAGGAAGAGAGGGACAGGAGAGAGGGTGAGGGGGGAAGATGAGGTGTACAAGGAGGAGTGGTAAGGGGAGAGAGGAGAAGGAGAAAGGAAGGGGAAGTAGAGTAGAAAATGATGGAGGGAAGACAGGATGTAGAAGAGTGGGAAGCAGAGGAGAGAAGAAAGATAGGAAGAGAGGGACAGGAGAGAGGGTGAGGGGGGAAGATGAGGTGTACAAGGAGGAGTGGTAAGGGGAGAGAGGAGAAGGAGAAAGGAAGGGGAAGTAGAGTAGAAAATGATGGAGGGAAGACAGGATGTAGAAGAGTGGGAAGCAGAGGAGAGAAGAAAGATAGGAAGAGAGGGACAGGAGAGAGGGTGAGGGGGGAAGATGAGGTGTACAAGGAGGAGTGGTAAGGGGAGAGAGGAGAAGGAGAAAGGAAGGGGAAGTAGAGTAGAAAATGATGGAGGGAAGACAGGATGTAGAAGAGTGGGAAGCAGAGGAGAGAAGAAAGATAGGAAGAGAGGGACAGGAGAGAGGGTGAGGGGGGGAGATGAGGTGTACAAGGAGGAGTGGTAAGGGGAGAGAGGAGAAGGAGAAAGGAAGGGGAAGTAGAGTAGAAAATGATGGAGGGAAGACAGGATGTAGAAGAGTGGGAAGCAGAGGAGAGAAGAAAGATAGGAAGAGAGGGACAGGAGAGAGGGTGAGGGGGGAAGATGAGGTGTACAAGGAGGAGTGGTAAGGGGAGAGAGGAGAAGGAGAAAGGAAGGGGAAGTAGAGTAGAAAATGATGGAGGGAAGACAGGATGTAGAAGAGTGGGAAGCAGAGGAGAGAAGAAAGATAGGAAGAGAGGGACAGGAGAGAGAGTGAAGGGGGAAGATGAGGTGTACAAGGAGGAGTGGTAAGGGGAGAGAGGAGAAGGAGAAAGGAAGGGGAAGTAGAGTAGAAAATGATGGAGGGAAGACAGGATGTAGAAGAGTGGGAAGCAGAGGAGAGAAGAAAGATAGGAAGAGAGGGACAGGAGAGAGGGTGAGGGGGGGAGATGAGGTGTACAAGGAGGAGTGGTAAGGGGAGAGAGGAGAAGGAGAAAGGAAGGGGAAGTAGAGTAGAAAATGATGGAGGGAAGACAGGATGTAGAAGAGTGGGAAGCAGAGGAGAGAAGAAAGATAGGAAGAGAGGGACAGGAGAGAGAGTGAAGGGGGAAGATGAGGTGTACAAGGAGGAGTGGTAAGGGGAGAGAGGAGAAGGAGAAAGGAAGGGGAAGTAGAGTAGAAAATGATGGAGGGAAGACAGGATGGTAGAAAGGGGGAGGAGAGAGGGGGAAGAAAGTGTCGGATAAGGTATAATATATGGTGTATGGAGAGCAGAAGAGCCAATAACTGGTTTTTTTCCCCTTTCTTTCTTTGGTAGTTGATGGCAAGATGATGTAATTACTTAATAATACAACATGATATTGACTATGTAATAGTATACATGTGATTATGTGCTATGAAAATGGAAAATAAAAAATTTTTCTATCGCAAAGAAAAAGTGCAGAGAAGAGCAACTAAGAGAATCAAAGGCCTGGAGCAGTGTTTCTCAACCTTGGCAACTTGAAGATGTCTGGACTTCAACTCCCAGAATTCCCCAGCCAGCGAATGCTGGCTGGGGAATTCTGGGAGTTGAAGTCCAGACATCTTCAAGTTGCCAAGGTTGAGAAACACTGGCCTGGAGATTAAAACCTATGAAGGACAGTTGCAGGATTTGGACATGGCAAATCTAGAGAAAAGAAGGACCAGGGGGGGAGATATAACAGCTGTCATCCAGTATTTGAGGGGCTGCCCCAAAGAGGAAGAAATCATTTTCTTTTCCAATATGCCAGCCGCCCCCCCAAAAAAGCTAACACACTCCATGTACTTTACTTTACTTTACTTTATTGTCATTGCAACCTTGTACCACGAAATTAAATGCGATCTGACAGTTCAGGTTGTGGTTGTTAAGGAATCCTGTGCAAGTCGTTAAGCACAACATCGTGTGTGTGTGTGTGTGTGTGTGTGTGTGTGTGTGTGTCTGGTTTCCTCCTTGACTTCACTTCTTTTGATGATGACAAGGGGTGAGGATATGGCTGTGGGAAGCTGTGGCCATTGTAACTGTCTGCTGGTTCCCGAGTGCCCCGGTTGAGAGCCGAGGTGGCGCAGTGGTTAGAGTTGCAGTACTGCAGGCTTCTTTAGCTGACTGCTAGTTCGGCAGTTCGGCGGTTCAAATCTCACCGGCTCAAGGTTGACTCAGCCTTCCCTCCTTCCAAGGTGGGTGAAATGAGGACCCAGACTGTGGGGGCGATATGCGGACTCTGTAAACTGCTTAGAGAGGGCTGAAAGCCCTATGAAGCGGCATATAAGTCTAACTGCTATTGCTATTGCTATTAAAACCCATTGAATCCACAGCTTCTTTCAATCCTTAGTAAAAGATGTTTTAAAAGGTTTGAGGTTTATTAGGATTTGTATGCCGCCCACTCTCGAGAGACTCAGGGCGGCTTACAGATAAAGCAGGAAGGGGAAATCATATAAAAATTAATTGTTTTAAAAACAACTTTAAGGACTATATTTAAAGGAATAAATAGCGGAATGAGTGATTGGAGCTTTCATTTTGGAAAGTTACCAATGATTGGAAATTAGGTAGATTGGAAATTAGATTTTGGAATTAATTATTCTCCCCATGGGAAATGCTTTTGTTTAGAATTCTTAAAAAACATGATCGGATTGGACTATGAACACTAGAGGGAGCCCGAAGGAACTCAAAATTAAGATTGAAGGACGAAAACAAAATCACCTACATTTGACTATTGCTATTGCTAGTTGTGATCCTGTGACTGTGGGGACACTCCAACAGCCACAACTTCCAAGGACCGGCCATAAGTCTTCTGGTTGAGCCCTGTTGTAACTTCGAATGGTTTGCTGAGCAAGAAGTCACTCAGTGAGGACTACTTTCTCCTCCTCCTCCTCCTCCTCTGTATAAACAGAGACATAGAATCAAAATCACGTGAAGTATTAGTATTGCCTTAGTAAGGCCTCACCTGGAATCCTGCAGCCAATTTTGGTCACCTCTTCATAAAAAAGATGTGGAGACTTTGGAAAAAGTGCTGAGAAGAGCATCAAAGATGATTAGAGGACTGGAGACTAAGACATATGAAGAACGGTTGCAGGAACTGGGGATGTCTAGTTTAATGTAAAGAAGGACCAGGGGAGACATGATGGCAGTCTTCCAAGATCTCAGGGGTTGCCCCAAAGAAGAGGGAGTCAAATTATTCTCCAAAGCAGCAGAAGACAAGAAAGAATGGATGGAAACTAATCAAGGACAGAAGCAACCTGGCATTGAGGAGAAACTTCCTAACAGTGTTAACAATTAACCAGTGGAACTCCTTGCCTCCAGAAGTTGTGGATGCTCCATTACTGGTGATTTTAAAGAAAAGACTGGGCAGCCACTGGTCTGAAATGGTATAGGGCCTCCTGCTTGAGCAAGGGGTTGGACTAGAAGACCTCCAAGGTCCCTTCCAACTCTATTCTGATGGGGGGGGGAACACCCCACGGAGGCTGCAAACATGACTCAGAGAGAGCAGACCAATCCAAGAATTTTGTTGTTGTTAGTTATGAAGTCATGTCCGACCCATCGCAACCCCTTGGATAACGTTCCTCCAGGCCTTCCTGTCCTCTCCCATCCTCTGGAGTCCATTGAAGCTCACGCCGGCTGCTTCGGTGACTCCATCCAGCCCCCTCCTTCTCTGCCGTCCCCTTCTTCTTCTTCTGCCCTCCGTCGTTCCCAGCATGAGGCTCTTCTCCAGGGAGTCCTTCTTCCTTCTCATTAGGTGGCCAAAGTCTTTTGAGTTTCCTCTTCAGGATCTGGCCTTCTAAAGAGCAGCCAGGGTGGATCTCCTCTAGGACTGACCGGTTGGATGGCCTTGCAGTCCAAGGGACTCAATGCAGGAGTCTTCTCCAACATCAGAGTTCAAAGATCTATATAATACCTGTCATCTTTCTCTCCATCAATGTCTGTCTGTCTCTCTCTAGTCTATATCATTATTAATATGTCTCTGTCTGTCTGTCTGTCTGTCTATCATCTATCTATCTATCTATCTATCTATCTATCTATGCATGCATGCATACATACATACATACATACATACATACATACATACATACATATATATATATATATATATATATATATATATTACCGGTTATCTTTCTCTCAATCAGTGTCTGTTCATCCATCCATCCATCCATCCATCCATCCATCCATCCATCCATCCATCCATCCATCCATCCATCCATCCATCCATCCATCCATCTATCTATCTATCTATCTATCTATCTATCTATCTATCTATCTATCTATCTATCTATCACCTATCATCTTTCTCTCAATCAATGTCTGTCTGCCTATCTGTCTGTCTATCATATCTATATATTGTTGTGGTTAGTTGCAAAGTCATGTCCGACCCATCGCGACCCCTTGGATAACGTTCCTCCAGGCCTTCCTGTCCTCTCCCATCCTCTGGAGTCCATTGAAGCTCACGCCGGCTGCTTCGGTGACTCCATCCAGCCCCCTCCTTCTCTGCCGTCGCCTTCTTCTTCTTCTGCCCTCCGTCGTTCCCAGCATGAGGCTCTTCTCCAGGGAGTCCTTCTTCCTTCTCATTAGGTGGCCAAAGTCTTTTGAGTTTCCTCTTCAGGATCTGGCCTTCTAAAGAGCAGCCAGGGTGGATCTCCTCTAGGACTGACCGGTTGGATGGCCTTGCAGTCCAAGGGACTCAATGCAGGAGTCTTCTCCAACATCAGAGTTCAAAGATCTATATAATACCTGTCATCTTTCTCTCCATCAATGTCTGTCTGTCTCTCTCTAGTCTATATCATTATTAATATGTCTCTGTCTGTCTGTCTGTCTGTCTATCATCTATCTATCTATCTATCTATCTATCTATCTATCTATGCATGCATGCATACATACATACATACATACATACATACATACATACATACATATATATATATATATATATATATATATATTACCGGTTATCTTTCTCTCAATCAGTGTCTGTTCATCCATCCATCCATCCATCCATCCATCCATCCATCCATCCATCCATCCATCCATCCATCCATCCATCTATCTATCTATCTATCTATCTATCTATCTATCTATCACCTATCATCTTTCTCTCAATCAATGTCTGTCTGCCTATCTGTCTGTCTATCATATCTATATATTGTTGTGGTTAGTTGCAAAGTCATGTCCGACCCATCGCGACCCCTTGGATAACGTTCCTCCAGGCCTTCCTGTCCTCTCCCATCCTCTGGAGTCCATTGAAGCTCACGCCGGCTGCTTCGGTGACTCCATCCAGCCCCCACCTCCTCTGTCGTCGCCTTCTTCTTCTTCTGCCCTCCGTCATTCCCAGCATGAGGCTCTTCTCCAGGGAGTCCTTCTTCCTTCTCCTTAGGTGGCCAAAGTCTTTGAGTTTCCTCTTCTAAAGAGCAGTCAGGGTTGACCTCCTGTAGGACTGACTGGTTGGATCCCCTTGCAGTCCAAGAGACTCACAGGAGTTTTCTTCAGCACCAGAGTTCAAAGACCTCCATTCTTTGGCCCTCAGCCTTTCTTATGGCCCAAGAATTATTTACCCATTAGGAATCCTTGAAAGGCTGGTTTGATGCAAATCAGGAGTAGCGTTTTAAGTCACTTATTAGAATGTAAGATTTGCCAGGGACAATGGATGTTGAGACATCTTTCGAGAACTGCAAAATTAACCTTTTCCCCCGCCTTTTAACCACCCATGAGAGTGAAAGCTTCAGACGCCAAAAAGTCTAATGGGCTATTAGTCTTGGGCAGACAGCGTAATGCAAAGTGGTGCCGCCTCACCTTATCGCACCCCCTCTTTTTCGCAGTCCTCAGCCGAATTTCCATGTGGGGGGGTTGGTAGGGAAAACACCCCATTTAGGACAATTGGCCTTGCAAGGAATTAGCCGTGGTTCGGTTTTCCAAGGAAACATTCCAAGGTTATTTCCTTGAATTCTCACCGCAACATAGATTTTACCCAGCTTGGGCGGCAAGGGAAGAGGGTACTTCGAAATACGGGATAGAGTTCACGAGAAGTGAGTGGACTTCAACTCCCAGGATTCCCCATCCAGCCTTAGCAATTATAAGACCAACTCCCAGAATTCCCCAGGCAGCCTTACTAAGTATAGGATGTATGGACTTTAACTTCCAGAATTCCCCAGGCAGCCCTAACAATTATGGGATGTATGGACTTCAACTCCCAGAATTCCCCAGGCAGCCCTAACAACTATAGGATGTATGGACTTCAACTCCCAGAATTCCCCAGGCAGCCCTAACAACTATAGGATGTATGGACTTCAACTCCCAGAATTCCCCAGGCAGCCTTAGTAATTATAGGATGTATGGACTTCAACTCCCAGAATTCCCCAGGCAGCCCTAACAACTATAGGATGTATGGACTTCAACTCCCAGAATTCCCCAGGCAGCCTTAGTAATTATAGGATGTATGGACTTCAACTCCCAGAATTCCCCAGGCAGCCCTAACAACTATAGGATGTATGGACTTCAACTCCCAGAATTCCCCAGGCAGCCTTAGTAATTATAGGATGTATGGACTTCAACTCCCAGAATTCCCCAGGCAGCCCTAACAACTATAGGATGTATGGACTTCAACTCCCAGAATTCCCCAGGCAGCCTTGGGAGTCATAGTTCATCCATTTTTAAAGTTGCCAGCATTGGAACAAACTGATGTAAACATATTGTTTCTATTTCTTGTGCGCTGCCTCTCCGACGGGGTTTGCAACTTCAGCAGGATGTTTTGTTCCGAATAAATATCTCCACCCCAAATAAATAATAATAATTTTTGCAAAAAAAAAAAAAAAACCCAAGGATGGGGCATCAAAGGGAATTTTCTGCCTGACGAAATAAGGGGCCGTCTCTTCCTTTGGCTCCTGCTGGTACCTGTGGCCTCTTCGCCTTAATCGCTGGGTCACAGACTCCCGGGCGATGCCAGAGAGCCGTGGAAATCTGCTCGTTTATGACTTCCACATGCTTCACTGCACATTATTTTCTCTCCTGTCTAATTTCTCTGCCTAATGTTAACATCTATCAAAAACAAGACGCCTGGAAAATGTGCAATTGCTCTCATGCAAGCATTTGGCTTCTTCTTCTTTTTTTGCAATTTACGGATGTATGTATGTGTGTGTGTGTGTGTGTGTGTGTGTGTATGTATGTATCAGGGGTGGGTTTCTCCAGGTTCACACCAGTACTCCAGAACCGGTTCGCGAAATTTAGTGTACCTTTTGGAACCTGTTCAGGAAGGAAGGAAGGAAGGAAGGAAGGAAGGAAGGAAGGGGGAGAGATACACACAGGAAAGGAAGAGATACACACAGGAAAGGAAAGAAGGAAGGGAGGAATGGAGGGAGAGGGAGAGAAAAGAGAGAGAGACAAAGATAAAGAAAAAAGAAAGAAAAAAGAAGTGGGAGAGAGAAGAAAGAAAGAGGTGGAGAGAGACAAAAGGAAGGAAGGAAAGAAAGTGTGTGTGTGTGTGTGAGAGAGAGAGAGAGAGAGAGGGAGAGGGAGAGAGAAAGAAAAAGAAAGAGAACTTACGTCCAGAATTGAGCCCAACATTTTGGTTGCTAAGCAAGAGTGTTGTTGAGTGAGTTTCACCACATTTTCCAAGTTGGCCACGCCCACCCGGTCACATGTCCACCAAGCCACGCCCCCAGTCACATGACCACCGAGCCACTCCCACAAAACAGGCCACACCTACAGAATAGGTTCTAAAAATGTTGAAACCCACCCCTGGTATGTATGTATATGTATATGTATATGTATATGTATATGTATATCCCTAGACAATGATTGCGCCCCGTTTTTTCCCCTCTATCCCCGTTTTCGGAGGGATATTACTCAACTTACAACCACAATGGAGCCCAAAATTTAGGTTGCTAAGTGAGACAGCCGCTAAGTGGGTTTTGCCCCATTTTACAACCTTTCTTGTCATGGTTGTTAAGGGAATCACCGCAGCTGTTAAATTAGTCACACGGTTGTTAAGGGAATCGAGCTGCCCCCATTGTTTTTGCTTGTGAGAAGGTCGCCCAAAGGGGAATCACGTGATCCCGGGGACAATGTGACCCGTCAGGCTTCCGAAAGACGCCCTCATTAATTCATGAGCCTCCAGCCAAGTTTCAAAAGCAACCGAGTCATTTGTTAGGAACTCCATTTCGGCGACGTCCCCTTGCAGTCAGATCTAAACCTCCTTTGAATTATGGCTGAACTGTGCCCCCGTTTCTTCCCTCCCCTCAGTCTGTGTCATAAATCACATTCTCCACTGAGGTGCACCCCTCCCAAGCCTGCTGCGGTAATAATCTGAGATCCGACGCTAGCGTGGAATGCGCCCCTCCCCCTTTCCTCACCATGGCAGCTTGATAACAGTCATGCAAATGCTTTATGATTTGACACGACCGTCATAAATAGGAGACAGTTGTCTGAATTCTGATCACAGGGATGCTGGAACGGTCGTAAGTGTGAAAAATGGTCCTAAGTAACTTTTTTCAGTGATGTTACTTCGAACGGTCACTAAACAGAGTGTTGTAAGCCGAGAACTACATGTATTACAACTCAAGGCTAAATTACATGCAGTAGTCCTTGACTTATGACCACCGTTGTAAATAACAGTGTGTACATCCGTTGTGTGTATGAATGGTCACTAAGCCACCGGAAAAAGAGGACTGTTTTCACACTTATGACCGTTGCGTCGTTCCCAAGGGGCACGTGAGCAAAATTTGGACCTGATTCTATCTATGACGGTTGGGGTGTCCTGGAGGGTCACCTGATCGGGGAAGCCAGATTTGCTTCACAGCTGTGTGGCTCCCTGAACAACGGCAGTGATTCACTTAACGACCGTGGTCATAAAAGGGGGCAAAGCTCACTTAACAACGGTCTCACTTAGGGATGGAAATGTTGGGCTCAGTTGTGTCATAAGCCGAGGACTACTTGAATTTGCACCCCTCTTGTTCTCTTCCCTGCCTTGTTCAACATCAGCCTCATCTCTTTATAGAAGAGCAACAAAGAGGACTAGGGGACTGGAGGCTAAAACATATGAAAAACGGCTGCAGGAACTGGGGATGTCTAGTTTAATAGAAAGAAGGACTAGGGGAGACATGATAGCAGTCTTCCAAGATCTCAGGGGTTGCCACAAAGAAGAGGGAGTCAAGCTATTCTCCAAAGCATCTGAAGGCGGGACAAGAAACAATGGGTGGAAACTAATCAAGGAGAGAAGCAACTTAGAACTGAGGAGAAATTTCCTGACTGTTAGAACAATGAATCAACAGAAGTTGCCTCCAGAAGTTGTGAATGCCCCAACACTGGAAGTCTTTAAGAATATGCTGGATAGCAATTTGTCTGAAATGGTTGAGGGTTTCCTGTCTAGGCAGGGTTGGACTAGAAGACCTCCAAGATCCCTTCCAGCTCTGTTATTCTGCTAATTGAGATAAAAGGAAAAATGTAGTTGTGTGCTCCTTGATGCTCTCTAAGCTTGGCTGTTTTCTTGCAGACGTTTCATGACCCAGCTAGGGAACATCTTCAGTGCTAGAAGAGAGTGGGGTTTGCAGGGAAGAGGAGGACTTGAGGGAAGAGGAAAAGGAGAATTAATCAGTGGAACAATCTGCCTCTAGAAAATACAGGTGCTCCAACACTGGAGATTTTAAAGAAGAGATTGGATAACCAGTAGTCTAAAAAGGTAATAGTGTCTCCTGCTTGAGCAGAGGGCTGGACTAGAAGACCTCCAAGGTCCCTTCCAACTCTCTTATTCTATACCAAGAGTATCACTTTACTGATAGATCCATACAGGCAGAGTAGAAAGCAAAGCCAGATCTGAAGTTTCCCTGCAAAAGTGGCATAGTTAAAATCTCCCGTTTCCCCTCCTTGGCCACCCGCTGTCCAGTCTCCAACAATACAGCACAAGCTCTTTGTTTTGGGAAACCGGCTGCTCGGCTCAGCAGGCTCTCATCCTTAGACCTTGACGTGTTGAGATTCTCCCAGGCTATATAAGGTGCACCAATAATTCCCTCACCACTCTCAAACTCTTTACTAAGGCTGCATTCCTAATACTATTCGTCTTCCCATCGTTCCTATCCCCCATCTCCTCCCACTTAATACTGCAGGACTGTCACTTTGTGGCTTGTATCCTTGCAATTTATACGGATATTGATTGTTTCCTGATTCCTTATTTGCACCTTGTGACTATCATTAAGTGTTGCCCCTTATGATTCTTGATGAATGCATCTTGTCTTTTTATGCACACTGAGAGGATCTGCACCAAAGACAAATTCCTTGTGTGTCCGCTTAGCCAATAAAAGAATTCTATTCTATTCTATTCCATTCCATTCCATTCCATTCCATTCCATATTTTCTACTCTGTTCTGTTCTCTTCTGTTCCATTCCATATTTTATTTTCTATTTCATTCAATTCTACTCCATATTTTCTATTCTGTTCTGTTCTATTCCGTTCCGTTTCATTCCATATTTTCTTTTTTCTATTTTATTCTGTTCCATTCCATATTTTCTATTCTGTTCTGTTCTATTCCGTTCCATTCCATTCCATATTTTCTTTTCTATTCTCTTCCGTTCTATTCCATATTTTCTTTTCTTTTCTATTTTATTCTAGTCAATTCCATATTATCTTTTCTATTCTATTCCATTCCATATTTTCCTTTCTATTCTATTATGTTCTGTTCATTTTCTTTTCTATTCTATTTCATTCCATATTTTCTATTCTGTTCTGTTCCATTCCATATTTTCTTTTCTATTCTGTTCCGTTCCATATTTTCTTTTCTTTTTTATTCTATTCCATTCCATGTTTTCTGTTCTGTTCCATTCCATTCCATATATTCTATTCTATTCTGTACACTCCACTCCATGTTTTCTTTTCTATTCCATTCCATTCCATATTTTCTTTTCTATTCCATTCCATTCCATATTTTCTATTCTATTCCACTCCATTCCATATTTTCTATTCTATTCTATTCTATCCCATTCCATTATATTCTACTCTATTATATTCCATTCCATGTTTTCTTTTCTATTCCACTCCATTCCATGTTTTCTTTTCTATTCCACTCCATTCCATATTTTCTATTCTATTCTATTCCATTCTATTCTACTCTATTATATTCCATTCCATGTTTTCTGTTCTGTTCCATTCCATTCCATGTTTTCTTTTCTATTCCATTCCATTCCATGTTTTCTTTTCTTTTCTATTCCATTCCATATTTTCTTTTCTATTCCACTCCATTCCATATTTTCTATTCTATTCCATTCCATTATATTCTACTCTATTATATTCCATTCCATATTTTCTGTTCCGTTCCGGTCCATTCCATATTTTCTTTTCTATTCTACATGAATTCCTTCCCAACCACCCATAGATGCCAATTATCCCCCCCCCCTCCTTCTGGTCCCTGTGGCGTGGCTGCAGGTGAAAGTGCTGTATCCGCCCCGTATCGTTTTCAAAGGCTGGAGAAGAGGCAAGCCTCGTTTAGCTGACGTCACTTTGCAACCACTGGAGGCGTGGCTCCGATCTGAGCGCCGCTCTTGACTCGGAGGCGGGGAAATGAGCGGCCTCATTTGCATCGGCTTCAACCGTGATGCTTTGCGAAGAGGAAAGACCCGCGACTCTCCCGTGACGGGTGCACCGTTTCGCTTCGTGCGGAAGTCCCGATTTTAGAACCGGCGGAAATGTTCGAAAAAGCCTTTCGGTTCATCCCCGAATACATGGTTGGCCGCAGTCGCCCTAATCTCAGTGTCCATCTCCGCCGTAGGGCCCGGTGTCGGTGGCCGGAGTAAGGTATACTCTGGTTTCTCTTCAGATCGTATAAATCTTTCGCCTTTTACTAAAGATTTCCGTGGAGAGGAACATTTATGAGTTTCCGTTAGTTTTTTGAGGCCCCGCTTCGGTGGGGCTACTTTCGCCTGGTTCTAAAAATAGATCAAAGGGTTATGAATGGGTTATTAACTCTCGCTTTCTACGTGGTCGTGTGGCAGGGACGGCGTTTCTGCGCCTGCGTGCCACTTGTTCATTTGCATTACGGAATAGAGACTATGGAACGGAAGACAATAGAAAATGCAGAATAGAATAGAAAATATGTAGTAGTAAATACAGAATAGAAAAAGGGAATCGACTAGAAAATATGGAATGGAATAGAACGGAATAGAAAAAGGAAATAGAATTAGAATAGGGAAGAAAATACGGAATGGAATGGAAAATGTGGAATGGAATAGAACGGAATAAAAGGGAATAGAATGAAAATAAAATATAGAATAGAATAGAATAGAAAATATGGAGTAGTAAATACAGAATAGAAAAAAGGAATCGAATACAGTAGAAAATATGGAATAGAATAGAACAGGGGATAGAAAAAGGAAATAGAATTAGAACAGGAAAGAAAATACGGAATGGAATAGAAAATATGGAATGGAATAGAAGAGGGAATAGAAAAAGGAAATAGAATTAGAACAGGAAAGAAAATACGGAATGGAATAGAAAATATGGAATAGAATAGAACGGAATAGAAAAAGGAAATAGAATTAGAATAGGAAAGAAAATATGGAATGGAATAGAATATATGGAATGGAATAGAACAGGGAATAGAAAAAGGAAATAGAATTAGAACAGGAAAGAAAATACGGAATGGAATAGGATATATGGAATGGAATAGAACAGGGAATAGAAAAAGGAAATAGAATTAGAACAGGAAAGAAAATACGGAATGGAATAGAAAATATGGAATGGAATAGAATAGAACGGAATAAAAGGGGAATAGAATAAAAATAAAATGTAGAATAGAATAGAATAGAATAGAATAGAATTCTTTATTGGCCAAGTGTGATTGGACACACAAGGAATTTGTCTTTGGTACATAGGCTCTCAGTGTGCATAAAAAGACAAGATACATTCGTCCAGCATCGTAAGGTACAACACTTAATGATCGTCATTGGGCACAAATAAACAATTGGAAACCATCATATTAGAAGACCATCAATATAATTCGTAAGGATACAAGCAACAAAGTGACAGTCCTGCAGTCATAAGTGGGAGGAGATGGGGGATAGGAACGATGAGAAGACTAATAGTAAGGCAGCCTTAGTGAATAGTTTGACAGCGGTGAGGGAATTATTTGTTTAGCAGAGTGGTAGCATTTGAGGAAAAATTGTCCTTGTGTCTAATTGTCTTGGTGTGCAGAGCCCTATGGCATCGTTTTGAGGGCAGGAGTTGAAACAATTGATGTCCCGGATGCGAGGGGTCTGTAGATATTTTCACAGCCCTCTTTGTGACTCCTGCAGTGTCCAGATCCTCAAGGGAAGGCAGGTTGGCAGCAATTGTTTTTTCCTGCAGTTCTGATTCTCCTCTGAGGTCCGTGTCTGTCTTGTTGGGTTTCAGAGCCAAAGCAGACAGTTGCGGAGGTGCAGATGACAGACGCAATCATTCCATCTGCAGAAATTATAATATCTGGATGGCTGAGTAAAAGGGTGTGTTTTCTTTCGGCGCTTATTCTCATGGTTTGTGGGTCCTCGGTTTATGGACTGACAACGGGTCGCACCAATAAGCAGGATGCAGGGAGCACACAAAACCCCACCTCCTCTGGTCCATGGACCTGGTACCCAGAAGGTAGAAGGCCACTGCAGTAGCTGATCATAACCTAGAGCAGTGTTTCTCAACCTTGGCAACTTGAAGATGTCCGGACTTCAACTCCCAGAATTCCCCAGCCAGCGAATGCTGGGAGTTGAAGTCCGGACATCTTCAAGTTGCCAAGGTTGAGAAACACTGATCTAGAGATTGTCTTGCATCTATGCCTTTGGCTGGATCCTAAAGTAGGGTGGGGTAGGTTCCTCAATTGAGTTAAATAGCTCTTGATTTGCTTTTGCTGTTGGTGCAAGGAACAATAATGAATATTTGTGGGTTTGTTTGTAAAATGCATATTGGAGGCTAAAATGTAAGATGAACGGTTGCAGGAACTGGGCCTGGCTGGTCTAGGGAAGAGAAGGACCAGGGGAGACAGGGGAGCATCTTCCAATATTGGAGGGGCTGCCCCAGAGAGGAGGAGGAAGGGGGTCAAGCTATTTCCCAAAGCACCCAATGCCAGACAAGGAAGAATGGATGGAAACTGACCAAGGAGAGGTTCAACCTGGAAATAAGGAGGAATTTCCTGACAGTGAGAACCATCAGCTGATGGAACAGAAGTTGCCTTCAGAGGTTGTGGGAGCTTCATCCCTGGAAGTTTTCATGAAGAGATTGGACTGCCATCGGTCAGAAATATTGTAGGGTCTCCTGCTTCAGCAGGGAGTTGGACTAGATGACCTGCAAGCTCCCTTCCGACTCTGTTATTCTGTAAATTTTTTCCATAAAAACCCAAAAGATTGGGGGGGAGGGGCTGGACTAGATGACCTCGAAGGTCCCTTCCGACTCTGTTATTCTGTAATTTTTTTCCTGTAAAAACCCAAAAGATTGGGGGGAGGGGCTGGACTAGATGACCTCGAAGGTCCCTTCCGACTCTGTTATTCTGTAAATTTTTCCGTAAAAGCCCAAAAGATTGGCGGGAGGGCCTGGATTAGATGACCTCAAAGGTACCTTCCAACTCTGTTATTCTGTAACTTTTTTCTGTAAAAACCCAAAAGACTTGGGGGCTGGACTAGATGACCTCGAAGAGCCCTTCCGACTCTGTTATTCTGTAAAAAAATTTCCCTAAAAGCCCAAAAGATTGGGGGGAGGGGCTGGACTAGATGACTCGAAGGCCCCTTCCAACACTGTTATTCTGTAATTTTTTTCCCGTAAAACCCCAAAAGATTGGACTGGGGCTGGACTAGATGGCCTCGAAGGTCCCTTCTGACTGTTATTCTGTCATTTTTTTTCAGTGAGTGCCGCCATGTTTGAGAACTGCACTGGTTGTGTGATGTGCTCCGAAGACAACGGCTGCGTCTCCTGCCAGCAGCGTCTTTTCCTCTTCATCTGGAGGGACGGCATTCGGCAATTCGGGGCCTGCGTCCACGGCTGCCCACTGGGCTACTACGGGCAGCGGAGCACGGACGTTAACCGATGCATGAGTAGGTAGCCAGGACGGTGGGAAGCCAACTCTGGGAGGAGTTGCGAGCGTGTCAGCCAGGTAGAAACCTGCCGGTAGAAGGAATGCGGGCAATTTGGGACAGTCTTGAAATCCTCATTTCTCAGAACTCGGATAGAGCTGAGGTGGCGCAGTGGTTAAATGCAGCACTGCAGGCTATTTCAGCTGACTGCAGTTCTGCAGTTCGGCGGTTCAAATCTCACCGGCTCAAGGTTGACTCGGCCTCCCATCCTTCCGAGGTGGGTAAAATGAGGACCCGGATTGTTGTTGGGGGCAATATGCTGACTCTGTAAACCGCTTAGAGAGGGCTGAAAGCCCTATGAAGCGGTATATAAGTCTAACTGCTATTGCTATTGCTAACTCTTTATCGGATTCCTTTTTAATTTATTCAAAAAATTAAAATAGGAACTTCCCCAAAAATGATATTACAAAGGCAAAATCAAACTGGGCAAAAGGTTTGAGAAAGAGGTGGATTTTAAAAGGAAAAAGATTGAAACTCAGATACATGTAAGATAAAACCACCTTTATTGTCCCTTATGACGTGGACGGATCCTGGATGGATTAGAGATAAGCTTTCGCAGCTTAAAACAGGACTAGAACTCCCAGTCTCCTGGTGATTGGCCCAAAGGCAGCCAGCCAGCTTTCATACCTAAGGTGGGACTAGAACTCCCAGTCTCCTGGTGATTGGCCCAGATTCACCCAGTCAGCTTTCATACCTAAGGCGGGACTAGAATTCCCAGTCTCCTGGTGATTGGCCCTGATTTACCCCAGCCGGCTTTCATACCTAAGGTGGGACTAGAATTCCCAGTCTCCTGGTGATTGGCCCTGATTTACCCCAGCCGGCTTTCATACCTAAAGTGGGACTAGAATTCCCAGTCTCCTGGTGATTGACCCAGATTCACCCAGCTGGCTTTCCTACCTAAGATGGGACTAGAATTCCCAGTCTCCTGGTGATTGGTCCTAGTGGACAACCGTTTAAATAGGAGCCAGCCGTGTGCAGCAGCTGCCAAAAAAGCCAACACAGTTCTAGGCTGCATCAACAGAGGGAGAGAATCAAGACCACGTGAAGGGTTAATACCACTTTACAAGGCCTTGGTAAGGCCACACTTGGAATATTTGCATCCAGTTTTGGTCGCCACGATGTAAAAAAAGATGTGGAGACTCTAGAAAGAGTGCAGAGAAGAGCAAGAAAGAGGATTAGAGGACTGGAGGCTAAAACATACGAAGAACGGTTGCTGGAATTGGGTATGTCTAGTTTAATGAAAAGAAGGACTAGAAGTTGTGAATGCTCCAACACTGGAAGTTTTTAACAAGATGTTGGATAACCGTTTGTCTGAAGTGGTGTAAAGTTCCGTGCCTAGGCAGGGGATTGGACTAGAAGACCTCCAATGTCCCTTTCAACTCTGTTATTCTATTCTATTCTATTCTATCCTATCCTATTCCTATTCCTATTCTATTCCTATTCCTATTCCTATTCCTATTCTATTCCTATTCCTATTCCTATTCCTATTCCTATTCCTATTCCTATTCTATTCTATCCTATTCCTATTCTATTCTATTCTATTCCTATTCTATTCCTATTCCTATTCCTATTCCTATTCCTATTCCTATTCCTATTCCTATTCCTATTCCTATTCTATCCTATCCTATCCTATCCTATCCTATCCTATCCTATCCTATCCTATTCCTATTCTATTCTATTCTATTCTATTCCTATTCCTATTCCTATTCCTATTCCTATTCCTATTCTATCCTATCCTATCCTATCCTATTCCTATTCCTATTCTATTCTATTCTATTCTATTCTATTCTATCCTTATCCTATTCCTATTCCTATTCTATTCCTATTCCTATTCCTATTCTATTCTATTCAAGATGGCTTTTTCTAACCTTTGTTCTAGAATGCCGGTCGCCCAACTGCGAGAGCTGTTTCAGCAAAGACTTTTGCATGAAATGCCAAGAGCGTTTCTACCTGCACAAAGGGAAATGCTTAAACACCTGTCCTCCGGACACCATGGCCTGGCACAGCACCCGGGAATGCCAAGGTAAGCCAAGCTGCAGGAGGGAGTCGCCTCCTACCCCCCCTTCCCCCCTCCCCCTTCTGCGTCCTGGGAGCAGAATTCTGGTGCAGAAGTGGCATCGAATTGATGCTGCACCCCAACCTGGATTGGGATTCAGGGATGGCTACGGCCAGCTAGGCGCACACACTCCCACGCGGTGGAAACTGGGAGCTGGGCTCCGTGGGCAAAGAGCTTGGCAATTGGTAGAAGGGAATATTAGGGGCTCGGAATTGAACTGCGGGGTCTTTGGTGCTGTGAGCTTGGGGGGATTTCTTGTGGATATTTCATGACGGGGCTGATGATGTTACCTAATAATTAAAATGACGTAATAATTTAATTGTCTAATAATGTAATAATAAGGTAAGGAAATGTCAGCTAGTAAATAAATCAGCAAGCTCAGAGAACACCAAGGACCACACAGTCCTCTTCCTCCCTCCTTCTTTCCCTCAACCACCTCCTTCTCCTCCTCTTCCTCCTCCTCCAACCCCACCCCACCCCCTTCTAGCACTGATGATGCTACCTAGATGGGTCAGAAAACGTCTGCAAGAAAACAACCAAGCTCAGAGAGGAGGAAGGACCTCCCACAGCCGTTCTCCTCCTCTTCCTCTTCCTCTTCCTCCTCCTCCTCCTCCTCTTCCTCTTCCTCCTCCTCCTCCTCCTCCTCCTCCTCCTCCTCCTCCTCGCCTACTCTTCCTTCAACTTCATTCTGCAAACACCATTCCTTTCAAACACAGATGATGTTCCCTAGTTGGGTCATGAAATATCTGTAAGAAAAGAATCCAGCTCAGAGAGCACCAAGAATCCACAGTTCGTCCTCCTGCCTCTTCCGTCCTCCCTCCTCTCCAGGAGCCCCACTCCCTGCTAGCCCTGATAATGTTCCCTAGTATGGTCATGAAAGATTGGGAAGAAAACCATCAGACTCAGACAGTACCAATCTCCTCACAGTCCTCTTTCTCTTTCTCCTTTTCTTTCTCTCCCTTTCGTTTTCCTTTCCTTTCCTCCTTTCCTTCTCTATTTCCTTTTCTTTCTTTCACTTCACTTCCCTCTTCTTCCTCCTCCTCCTCTTCTCTCCTCTTTTCCTTTATGTCTTTTTCCTTTCCTTTCCTTTTTTCCTTTCCTTTCCTTCACTTCACTTCCCTCTTCCTCCTCCTCCTTTTCTCTCCTCCTCTTTTACTTTATGCCCGTTTTATTTTCCTTTCCTTTTTCTTTCCTTTCCTTTCCTTCTTCTCTATTCCTTTTCCTTTTCTTTTTTCCTTTCCTTTCCTTCACTTCACTTCCCTCTTCCTCCTCCTCCTCCTCCACCCCCCCAAACCCTGCTCCCTTCTAGCCCTGACAATGTTCCCTAGTTTGGTCACGAAGCGTCTGCAAGAAAGCCACCCAGCTCAGAGAGCACCAAGGACCCCACCGTTTGGCAAGTGACAAGGTCCTAGTCCTGATTGCGTCTCACTACTCTCCTCCCTTCTCCCCCTCCCCACCCCAGAAAACTGCGAGGCAGCCCCCTGGGGTAATTGGAGCCCCTGCACCAACCAAGGTCGGATGTGTGGGTACAAGTGGGGCTCGAAGGTCCGAGTGCGGGAGTCACTCCAGAGCGGGAAGGACCAGGCGGCTCTGTGTCCGGCGCTATCCGAGTCCCAGAACTGCCTGATGAAGAGACATTGTCCTGGAGGTAAGGTCTGGAGGTCAGCTCACGTGACTGGAGCCCTGCCCCGGGCTGTCCTTACGAAAGATCCTAGGGTCTCGTCGGCCTAACTTTTCAACCATCTTTCTTAGCACTTAGCAGTACCCCTTAGGCCTATAGGCCGCTTCCCAGGGCTCCCTAAGCGGTTTACAGAGTCAGCCTCTGGCCCCCAACCATCTGGGTCCTCATTTTAGCCACCTCGGAAGGATGGAAGGCTGAGTCGACCTGGAGCCGGTCAGGATCGAATTGCTGGCAGCAGGCAGAGTTAGCCAGCCATGCTGCATTCAGGTAGGTAGGTAGGTAGGTAGAGAGAGAGAGAGAGAGAGAGAGAGAGAGAGAGAGAGATGATAGATGATAGATAGATGATAGATGATAGATGATAGATGATATAGATAGATAGATGATAGATGATAGATAGATAGATAGATGATAGATAGATGATAGATAGATAGAGATAGATAGATAGATGATAGATAGATGATAGATAGATAGATAGATAGATAGATAGATAGATAGATAGATAGATAGAAAGAAAGGATGAGTCAACCTTGAACCGGTTAGAACAAAACCCTGGCAGTGGGCAGAGTTAGTCTGCATTACTGCACTCTAACCACTGAGCCACCATGGAAAGAAGGAAGGAATAACAGATTTATATACTGCTTCACAATGCTTTACAGCCCTCTCTAAGTGGTTTACAGAGCCAGCCTCTTCCCCCCAACAATCTGGGTCCTCATTTTATCTACCTCGGAAGGAGGGAAGGCTGAGTCAACCTGGAGCCGGTCTATCTATCTATGTATCTATCTGTCATCTATCTGTCATCTATCTATCTATCTATCTATCTATCTATCTATCTATCTATCTATCTATCATCTATCGATCTATCTGAATGCAGCATGGCTAACTCTGCCTGCTGCCGGCAATTCGATCCTGACCGGCTCCAGGTCGACTCAGCCTTCCATCCTTCCGAGGTGGCTAAAATGAGGACCCAGGTGGTTGGGGGCCAGAGGCTGGCTCTGTAAACCAGCCTCTTGCCCCCAACAATCTGGGTCCTCATTTTACTCACCTCGGAAGGAGGGAAGGCTGAGTCAACCTGGATGGATGGATGGAGAGATAGGGAGGGAGGGAGGGAGGGAGAGAGAGAGAGAGAGAGAGAGAGAGAGAGAGAGAGAATAGATATGATTTCAGAAGCTATCAAGCTGATTTTGCAAAATTTGCTAAAGTCGAGCCAACTTTCATCTCCTCTCACTCCTTGCCCTGACAATATTCTGGCCCAACACCCCCCTCCCGATAAAATCAGTGGGCTGGTGTTGAAAAAGAGAGTGGGAAACCAGATGTGAAGGTGGAGGGGGGGTGAGTTCTTTTTGGCAGAGGGAGAAAATGTTTGGCTTGCTAATAGCAAACTGGGGCTCCCCTGGCCAAAGATTTCACGCTTCGGTAAGGAAGTAGCCTAACTCCGCTCCTTTGCCTTGCAGAGAAGAATGAAAACATGAGGAGAAGCAAGAAGGAACGGCAGCAGAGGAGGAAGAAACGAATAGATGCCTTCAAGGTGGCTTAATGAGCTTCAGAGCGAGTGGCCTTGCCCTGGAGGTGGTCAACACCCATTGAAGTCCATCGAGGAGCTCCATCCCTGGCGAAATTAAATAAAAATTAGGATGGTTTCTATCTCTTTCTTCCTGCCTTCCAAGGATCCTGCTCTCCAGTTCCTCCGTTCTCCTTCAAGCTTGTCCTTGTCGAGTTCTCCTTCCATCGCGATGGTTTGTGGTGGCACCTCTTGACCTTCTCTCCAGCGTGGTTGGACAACAGAAGATGGAAGATAGATCCCATGCACCATCTTTTCCCATATTGATGTCTGAAGCGTCATCTGCCCACCTTTCGTCCATCCACCTCTCCATCACATGACCTTTGACTTGATGAAAACTAGGACATCATCACTGAAGGAACCATGAAGGAACCCAAATAAGAAGGTACTAACTCTTGCTCTTCGACCTGCTATGGAAGAGGAGGAGATGGACCATCCAGAAGAGCTGAAGAACCACACAGAGTCCTATCTAAAGACCCCCAAGAGATGGACCTCGGGAGGGAACGCAAGATCTCATCTAGCTTTCTCCTGGTTTGTCCTCCACCTCCCCTTAGAAGGGTTTTCCTGAATCTTCCTCACTGTTATTCATTCTAGAAATAGAATCGATTGTCCAACGAAGGTGAGATTAAGAGAAAGGAAGAACCAAAGTGGGATTTAGATGTTGTCCCTGTTTTTTCTCAACCAAGAGGTTGAGACAATTGTAGTCATGTGGTCAACCTATGCAGAACCTTTCATTTCTAGAACTCCCCGCTACGACTTTCTGACTTCAGCTGGATTATCTGCCAGTCTTTGTCGACTCAACACGTTTCTCCTTTCGGCTTTCTTGAAACGTTAAGTTCCCATCACCAGATCTTGGTCCGTGTCCCTCCAGCAAAAGTTCAAATTGGCCACGGTGAGGATGAGGACATCTTGGTCCAACCTCAAGTGGAGAATCACACGCTTGGAGCAACCTCGAATGCCATCAGCTCAAGCCAAGGAATAAAAATTAAATCCTTTCCAAGCCATCCTAAGTTCTTGGAGGCTAAATAAAATACAAGAAGAGCAATTGCAGGAATCTGGTTTGGCTGGTTTAGAGAAAAGAAGGGGAGACGCGATAGCAGCCTTCCAGTATTGGAGGGGCTGCCCCCCCCAAAGAGGAGGCGGGGGGTCAACTTATTTTCCAAAGCACCTGAAGGCAGGAGAAGAAACAATGGATGGGAATTAATCAAGGAGAGAGGCAACTTGGAATTAAGGAGAAACTTCCTAACAATGAGAGCAATCGGCCAGTGGAACTGCTTGCCACCAGAAGTTGTGGGTGCTCCATTCCTGGAGGTTTTCCAGAAGAGAGACTGGACAGCCACTTGTCTGAAATGGTAGAGGGTCTCCTGCTTGAGCGGGGGGTCAGACTAGAAGACCTCCAAGGTCCCTTCCAGCTCTGTCATTCTGTCTTTCAAGTGTATAACTTTCTCCAACCTTTTGCACCGACGTGTTTGTGCACTGCTTCCAATATGATGGGGTAAGAAACACCAGAAGAGAAACAGGAGAAGTTGGAGGGTTTTTTTTAATTTCTTTATCAAAGGATTCAAATATGACGTTTGTATTTAATTTTTCAGAGTCCTAATTTTTAACTGCTGCAAAATCCTAAATTCATTTTTTTTTTAAACGCAGCCCTGGCTGTGAGCTAGTCCACGAGTTACAATGATGGCTTTGCTGAGCATTCGAAGTGATCACGGCAAGGGAAAAAAGTCCCTTACGACTGGTCCTCGCACTTATAACCGTCATGAATCCTCAGCATCCCACACTGTCACAATATGGGTACTTGGGAAGCGGAACGTATTAACAAGGCTTGCCGCGTTCTCTGGTCGCGTGATCATCATTTCTGAGCTTCCCGCCGGCTTTCAACCAGGGGGGCCTGCCAACGGGAAAGCCAGATTCACTTAAGGACCGCACGATACGCTTAACAACCGTGGCAGAAAAGGAGTGTAAAATTCAGCGTGCATTACTTCAGCAGCCACCTTGCTTAGCGATGGGAATTCTGCTCCAACGTTTTGGTCGTAAGCCAAGGACGGCCCCTACAGAGTTGGAATAATCCTTGTGTTGGATATCATTCTTATGGAATTTCCTTTCAAATTTTTCTCCCTGAAATAATTGTGAAAGGATATGTCTGGAGATATTCACTATAGATATATATGTTGTTGTATTTGTGCTGATAAATAAATAAAGGGAGACTGGTATAGATCTATTTCAAGCTATTTAGCTCTCATTAGCTAGCCATACCCTTACTGGGATTTGAACCTGGGCTATATTATATACTAGGCAGACATCTTAGCCATTAGGCCACAGGCTCTTATCCATTATCAGCGAAGCCAGGGTGAGATATATATATATATATATATATATATATATATATATATATATATATATATATATATATATATATATATATATATATATATATATATATATATATGTTTATATTTTCAGACTGCTTCCATTCTCTGTCTATCGGCTCGTCACAAGAGACCATCACGACAGAAAGCCATTATTTTTACTGTTGCCTTTGTTACATTTGTGTTGCATTTGTGCTGATAAATAAATAAAGGGAGACTAGTATAGATCTATTTCAAGCTATTTAGCTCTCATCAGCTAGCCATACCCTTACTGGGATTAGAACCTACCTATTTCCCTGGCTCAGCTGATAAAGGAGGAGAACCTTGTGGCTTAGTGGTTAACACAACTGCTTAATATGTAATACAGCACAGGTTCAAATCCCAGTAATACCTATTTCCCTGGCTCAGCTGATAAAGGAGGAGAACCTTGTGGCTTAGTGGTTAACACAACTGCCTAACGTAATACAGCACAGGTTCAAATCCCAGTAAGGGTATGGCTAGCTGATGAGAGCTAAATAGCTTGAAATAGATCTATACTAGTCTCCCTTTATTTATTTAATCAGCACAAATGCAACACATATATATACATACATACATTCCCCCCCCCATCAAGCTGCAGATTTCTGATAGGTTTCTGTATTATGGGACGAAAGAGGGAGCGACACATTCTTATTTCTATAAATAAATAGATTTTATATATATATTATAGAGAATTTATTTCTAGAAGGGCAACGTATTTAAAAGAAAATCCTTTATATCTTTTCGAAGTATATATATTTGGGGGGGACTTTTGTTAAAACGAAGCATTGTAAATAACCCTCGGGGTCTCAGACCTCATCAGATCTTTCCTTCTGCTTTGATTTTTAGCAGAAAAATTAGCCAGGAGTGTGTGTGGGGGAGAGTGTGGGTTTCCCCCGCTGCAGACTTTTTAATTAATGGCCAGGGGGAGGCGCCCAAGAGTCAACAAACGTAATTTTGTAATGAACTCTTGCATTTGGCAATCCATCTTTAAAATCCGCCTTCCTGATATACTGATATACTGATATACTGGGATCACAGAACCCATCCTCCCCAGCCCAGTACAAGAACAACGCCATCCAGTGCCCCCAGCTGAACGAGGAAGCGCGAAGGAGTAAGGAAAGAGTAAAACAATGTGTATTTCTCTTCTTTTGTATTCTGTTGAAAAGCAGGGTAAACGTTGAGTTTGTTCAGTATTCAATAAAAGACATCTGTTTAAAAAAAAAACTCACACTTTGTCTTGTGTGTGCGGGGGCAGATCCTCGCATATCGGCCAGGTTTTCACTTTAAGACGGCCGGCCCCAGTTTGGGACGCTTGGCAGAAACGTGGGGCTAAAACGTGGTAACACCATCAGTGCTGGAAGGTAGGATCAAGTCCCAGCCGGATCATGAAAACATCTACAAGAAAGCAACCAAGTTCATAGAAGATCAAGGGCCCACAATCCTTCATTTCCACCTTCCTCCTCCTCCTCTTCCTCTCCCCTCCTCTTCCTTCTATTTCATTCTGCAAAGACCACTCCTTTCAAACACTGATGAGGTTAAGTAGTTGGGTCATGAAATGTCTAAAAAGAATCAAGTTCTTGGAGCACCAAGGACCCCACAATCATCCTTGTCCACCTTCCTTCCTTCCTTCCTTCCTTCCCTCCATCCCTCCATCCCTCCATCCCTCCTCCTCTCACCTCCTCTTCCTTCTATTTCATTCTGCAAAGACCACTCCTTTCGAATACTGATGAGGTTAAGTAGTTGGGTCATGAAATGTCTAAAAAGAATCAAGTTCTTGGAGCACCAAGGACCCCACAATCATCCTTGTCCACCTTCCTTCCTTCCTTCCTTCCTTCCTTCCCTCCATCCCTCCATCCCTCCATCCCTCCTCCTCTCACCTCCTCTTCCTTCTATTTCATTCTGCAAAGACCACTCCTTTCGAATACTGATGAGGTTAAGTAGTTGGGTCATGAAATGTCTAAAAAAACAATCAAGTTCCTGGAGCACCAAGGATCCCACAATCATCCTTGTCCTCCTTCCTTCCTTCCTTCCTTCCTTCCTTCCTTCCTTCCTTCCTTCCTTCCTTCCTTCCCTCCCTCCCTCCCTCCCTCCTCCTCTCACCTCCTCTTCCTTCTATTTCATTCTGCAAACACCACTCCTTTTAAACACTGATTATGTTACCTAGTTGGGTCTCGAAATGTCTGTAAGAAAACAAGCAAGCTCAGAGAGCATCAAAGATTCACAGTTCTCCTCCTCCTCCTCTTCCTCTTTACTTCTCTTCCATCTTCCTTCCTTCTTCTCCTTCTCATCATTTCTCCCTTTTCTCTTTCTTCTCCTTCCCCTTCCCCCTCTCTGCCTCCGACGCAGAGCCCTCGTCAGAGCCTTCCCCAGACTCCACGACTGGCCCAGGTTCCTCCCCAACCTCCTCATTGTCCGAATCTGCCACCAGCTCAGCTGGCCACTGGTGGGCCACAGCACCAACAGGACCATGACACTGAGTAACAAAACTGTTGTGCTTCCTTGTGGTCGTACGTTCGAGGACTAACAATTGCACCAGTCATCTTTCTCTCTCCCTCCCTTCTCTCCCTCTCCCTCTCTCTCTCTCTCTCCCCCTCTCATTTCTCTCCCTCCCTCCCTCTCTCTCTCTTGTCCCTCTCTCCCTCTCGTTTCTCTCTCTTTCTTTCCCTCCCTCCCTCTCTCTCGTCCCTCCCTCCCTTCTCTCTCTATCTCTCCCCCCTCCCTCCCTCTCTCCCTCCCTCCCCCTCTCTCTCCCTCTCGTTTCTCTTTCTCTCCCTCTCTCTCTCCCTCCCTGTCTCTCGTCCCTCCCTTCTCTATCTCTCCCCCTCCCTCCCTCTCCCTCCTTCCCCCCCTCTCTCCCTCTCGTTTCTCTCTCCCTCCCTCCCCCTCTCTTGTCCCTCTCTCCCTCTCGTTTCTCTTTCTCTCCCTCTCTCTCTCCCTCCCTCTCTCTCATCCCTCCCTCCCTTCTCTCTCTCTCTCCCTCCCTTCTCTCTCTCTCTCCCCCTCCCTCCCTCTCTCCCTCCCCCCTCTCTCTCCCTCTCGTTTCTCTTTCTCTCCCTCTCTCTCCCTCCCTGTCTCTCGTCCCTCCCTCCCTTCTCTCTCTATCTCTCCCCCCTCCCTCCCTCTCCCTCCTTCCCCCCTCTCTCTCCCTCTCGTTTCTATCTCCCTCCCTCCCCCTCTCTCTCCCTCTCGTTTCTCTCTCCCTCCCCCCCTCTCTTGTCCCTCTCTCCCTCTCGTTTCTCTTTCTCTCCCTCTCTCTCTCCCTCCCTCTCTCTCGTCCCTCCCTCCCTTCTCTCTCTCTCTCCCTCCCTTCTCTCTCTATCTCTCCCCCTTCCTCCCTCTCTCCCCTCCCTCCCCCTCTCTCTCTCGTTTCTCTCTCCCTCCCTCCCCCTCTCTTGTCCCTCTCTCCCTCTCGTTTCTCTTTCTCTCCCTCTCTCTCTCCCTCCCTCTCTCTCATCCCTCCCTCCCTTCTCGATCTCTCTCCCTCCCTTCTCTCTCTATCTCTCCCCCTCCCTCCCTCTCTCCCTCCCCCCTCTCTCTCCCTCTCGTTTCTCTTTCTCTCCCTCTCTCTCCCTCCCTGTCTCTCGTCCCTCCCTCCCTTCTCTCTCTATCTCTCCCCCCTCCCTCTCCCTCCTTCCCCCCCTCTCTCTCCCTCTCGTTTCTATCTCCCTCCCTCCCCCCCTCTCTCCCTCTCGTTTCTCTCTCCCTCCCTCCCCCTCTCTTGTCCCTCTCTCCCTCTCGTTTCTCTTTCTCTCCCTCTCTCTCTCCCTCCCTTCTCTCTCTATCTCTCCCCCCTCCCTCCCTCTCTCCCCCCTCCCCCCTCTCCCTCTCGTTTCTCTCTCCCTCCCTCCCCCTCTCTTGTCCCTCTCTCCCTCTCGTTTCTCTTTCTCTCCCTCTCTCTCTCCCTCCCTCTCTCTCGTCCCTCCCTCCCTTCTCTCTCTCTCCCTCCCTTCTCTCTCTATCTCTCCCCCTCCCTCCCTCTCTCCCCTCCCTCCCCCTCTCTCTCTCGTTTCTCTCTCCCTCCCTCCCCCTCTCTTGTCCCTCTCTCCCTCTCGTTTCTCTTTCTCTCCCTCTCTCTCTCCCTCCCTCTCTCTCGTCCCTCCCTCCCTTCTCTCTCTCTCCCTCCCTTCTCTCTATCTCTCCCCCTCCCTCCCTCTCTCCCCTCCCTCCCCCTCTCTCTCTCGTTTCTCTCTCCCTCCCTCCCCCCTCTCTTGTCCCTCTCTCCCTCTCGTTTCTCTTTCTCTCCCTCTCTCTCTCCCTCCCTCTCTCTCATCCCTCCCTCCCTTCTCGATCTCTCTCCCTCCCTTCTCTCTCTATCTCTCCCCCCTCCCTCCCTCTCTCCCCCTCCCCCCTCTCCCCCTCGTTTCTCTCTCCCTCTCTCCCCCTCTCTTGTCCCTCTCTCCCTCTCGTTTCTCTTTCCCTCCCTCTCTCTCTCCCCCTCCCTCTCTCGTCCCTCCCTCCCTTCTCTCTCTCTCCCTCTCTTCTCTCTCTATCTCTCCCCCCTCCCTCTCCCTCCCTGTCCCCTCTCTCTCCCTCTCGTTTCTCTCTCCCTCCCTCCCCCTCTCTTGTCCCTCTCTCCCTCTCGTTTCTCTTTCTCTCCCTCCCTCTCTCTCTCTCCCTCCCTCTCTCTCGTCCCTCCCTCCCTTCTCTCTCTCTCCCTCCCTCCCTCCCTTCTCTCTCTCTCCCTCCCTCCCTCCCTCTCTCTCTCTCTCCCCCTCCCTCTCTCGTCCCTCCCTCCCTTCTCTCTCTCTCCCTCTCTTCTCTCTCTATCTCTCCCCCTCCCTCTCTCTCCCTCCCTGTCCCCTCTCTCTCCCTCTCGTTTCTCTCTCCCTCCCTCCCCCTCTCTTGTCCCTCTCTCCCTCTCGTTTCTCTTTCTCTCCCTCCCTCTCTCTCTCTCCCTCCCTCTCTCTCGTCCCTCCCTCCCTTCTCTCTCTCTCCCTCCCTCCCTCCCTTCTCTCTCTCTCTCTCTCCCTCCCTCTCTCTCTCTCTCTCTCTCTCTCTCTCTCCAGGAGATGGCAGTGCAATCCAACCATGGGAGAAAAAAAGTGAATTTAATTCTTTCTGTCCAGCCTTTTGGGTATCTGGCTTTTTTCTCCTGCAGATTCTCAGGAGGAGGAAGTAGAAAGGCTGAAGGTTGAGGCCCAACACCGGAACTTGGCAACTGGCCTCCGTCCATATCTCCACCCAGCCCAGTGGTGAAATGCCTTGGGAAGGATAGGGTCATCCCTTGGCCCAGCTGGGATCAGCCTCCTGGGCCTTCCGAAAAGGCTATGGGGAAAAATAAACAGACCTTTTCAAAAAACATTAACCCCAATCTGCCTTTTTATCCCTTGGGGGGGGGGGTTTGAAGGCATTTTGCCATCCCTTTTCTGTCCTCCCCCAACTTAGAATAACAGAATAAGAGTTGGAAGGGACCTTGTAGGTCATCTAGTCCAACCCTTCCCCCCTTGCCCAAGCAGGAGACCCTACACCATTTCTGACAGAGGGCAGTCCAGCCTCTTCTTGAAAGCTTCCAGGGATGAAGCTCCCACAACTTCTGAACAAATAATATCAGAAGTGGAAGGGACCTTGTAGGTCATCTAGTCCAACCCCCCACCCAAGCAGGAGACCCTACGCCATTTCATAGATTAAACAGAGTTGGGAGGGACCTTAGAGGACATCTAGTCCAACCCCTCGCCCAAGCAGGAGACTCTACGCCATTTCATAGATTAAACAGAGTTGGGAGGGACCTTGTAGGTCATCTAGTCCAACCCCTCACCCAAGCAGGAGACTCTACGCCATTTCATAGATTAAACAGAGTTGGGAGGGACCTTAGAGGTCATCTAGTCCAACACTCCTCCCAAGCAGGAGACCTTACACCATTCCTGACAGATGGCAGTCCAGTCTCTTCTTGAAAGCCTCCAGGGATGAAGCTCCCACAACTTCCGAAGGCAACTTCTGTTCCATGGGTTGATGGTGTAAGGTTTGAGAATACGTTGAGACCCATAGAAGTTTGAGAACACATGCAAATCAAACATATGTGACTTAAACAGAGGCTTGGATAACAATTGGCATTTAATCTTTGATCAAAGTTTAAAGACATGATGGTCAGCTGTTCCCAACATACCCCAAGGATACGCAGGGATGAACTCCCCTTCAGGGAAGATGTAGCTCCTTTTTTATACAGTTAGAGACATCATAGAATAATAAACATCCTGGCTTTACAATAGTCCTCACTAGCCTTATCAGCATTATCTCTTTTCTCTGTTCCCAGGATTGGCCATTTGGCCCCCTGTTGTGAAGGGCACAGATCAAAGGTGAGATACATTCTCTGGAAGAAGGGGGGACATATCAAAGGTGTCAGTTTTACAGCTCTTTACAGCTCCACTCCGGGGATAAATTCTATGCCCACAAATTGCAGATTGATAAGAGTTCGAACGGCAAGGATTTGACATTTGCCAGATGTTCTACAGACCCTCATAACAGCTGCCCCAGGAGGTCAGTTGCAGGGAACAAAGGCATTTCCAGCACGCAAGCATATATGTTACAAGGCATATTATATGTGTGTTACAGAAAACAAATGTTTCTACTAAATCCAACAAGTTTGTATCCTGATTCCTATTCCCCTTCAATAGAATGGAATAGAAGGGACCTTGTAGGTCATCTAGTCCTGCCCCCTGATCAAGCAGGAGACCCAAAATTCCAGGGATGGGGAACCTTTTCAGCACCAAGTGTCCAATCTGCACACCTGCCTGTATTTTTGGCCATTTTTCGGTCCATTTTCAGGCTGTTTTCGGCACTGTTTTCAGGCCATTTTTGGATCATTTTTCAGATCGTTTTTGGCCCAGAAAAACCAGTCCAAAAACAGCCTGAAAAAGGCCCGACAAATGATGTGATTTGGGGTCATTTTTCAGGACATTTTCAGGCTGTTTTTGGCCATTTTCAGAGCCAAAAATGGCTCAAAACACAGCCCCCAAAACCAGCCAGAAAATGGCTCCAAAACAGTCTGAAAACAGTTTGGTTTTTGGATTTTTTTTTTTTTTGTTGTTTTCAGATCATTTTCTGGCCCTCCGGTCCCTGTGAAGACCAGCTGGTGACGGTGCCCGTGCCCAGAGAGAGAGAGATCTCTGCGTGCCATATGTGCCATACCATCTCAGACAAGTGATTGTCCTGTCCTCTTGAAAACCTCCAGTCCGCGATTTCTGGAGGCAACTTCTGTTCCACTGGTCAATTGTCCTCACTCTTCGGAAGTTTCTCCTCAGTTCCAAGTGGCTTAATTTCCATCCGTTGTTTCTTGTTCTGCCTTCAGGTGCTTTGGAGAATTATTTGACACACACACACACACACACACACCTCTTCTTTGTGGCAGCCTCTCAAATATTGGAATATTACTGCTCTTATTCCCTTCCCCTTCGTATCTTTCCTTCCCTTTTCCTTTCCTCCCTTTCCATCTTTCTTCCCTCTTCCATCTTTCCTTCTCCTTCCCCTTCGTCGTTCCTTTCCTTTCCCCTTTCCATCCCCTTTTCATCTTTCTTTCCCCTTTCCTTTCCTTTCCATCTTTCCTTTTCCTCTTATGTTTCCCCTGTTCCTCCTCTTCTCTAAAGTAGCCAAACTCAATGCCTGCAAGTGTTTGTCATAGGTTTGAGACTCCAATCTCCTTCTCATCTTTGTTGCTCTTCTCTGAACTTTTTCCACCTTTTTGGGTAGACCAAAAATTGGTTGCAGGTATAATCTTGCATTTCGGAGCCCATGCATTATCATTAAATAAAAGCTTTCCCTCCACAAATTCCACATTTTCAGGCTAGTGATTTCCACAAATAATATCTTAACTTTAAAAAAAAATAATTAGGCAGAAATGTTAATCCTGTCCCATCAGGAGAAGCATGTGGTGGGTCAAGCCAAGCCAGGGTTTTCAGACCCTTCCTAAAAATAGGGAGATGTTCTTCTAAAGACATCCAAAGGATCTCCAGGACAGAGATCAGCCCCCTCCCCTCCCCTCCCAGTCCCCCCCATTGCAGCCTGGTGTGCCTCTGCTCTCAGGCTCATGTTGTGTTGTGATTGGCAACTGGTTGCGAGTACAGGGACCTCTTCCCCTCTCCGGCATGCCCTGGAGAGCAAGCTGGCACTGTGAACTCAGAAGGAGATTAATCATGTGCTGGATTTGTTGGGCAGGCTTGGGGGCTGGAAGGGGAGGAGGGGAGGGAGGGAGAGAGAGAGAGAGAGGGTGGCAGATGCCAAACGATGGAGTGATTTAAACACTGCAGGGTTCCCAGGGAAAGGGGCCATCTAGAGCAGTGTTTCTCAACCTTGGCAACTTGAAGATGTCTGGACTTCAACTCCCAGAATTCCCCAGCCAGCGAATGCTGGCTGGGGAATTCTGGGAGTTGAAGTCCAGACATCTTCAAGTTGCCAAGGTTGAGAAACACTGATCTAGAGAACAAGAATGTAAGCACGGTTGATGGACAAAGTTCTTAACTCCTAGGAAGCAAAGATTGTTCCTTTCCTTTCCCTTCCCCTTCCTATCTTTCCTTCCCTTTTCCTTTCCTCCCTTTCCATCTTTCTTCCCTCTTCCATCTTTCCTTCCCCTTCCCCTTCATCTTTCCTTTCCCCCTTTCCATCCCCTTTCCATCTTTCTTTCCCCTTTCCTTTCCTTTCCATCTTTCCTTTTCCTTCCTTTCTTCCTTTTCCATTATTCCTCCCCTCTCCTCCAATCCCCTCTCCTCCTCCCGCTCTCTCCATCTATCCCTTCCAGAAAAACAGAATAACAGAGTTGGAAGGGACCTTGGAGGTCTTCTAGCCCAACTCCCTGCTCAAGCAGGAGACTTATACCATTTCAGACAAATGGCTATCCAACATCTTCTTAAAGACTTCCAGTGTTGGGGCATTCACAGCTCCGAGGAGGAGGAGGAGGAGGAGGAGGAGGAGGAGGAGGAGGAGGAGGAGGAGGTGGTTGGGTCAAATACAGCTCAGGAAAGAGGATAGGTGGGTAGGCCCTCTGAAGCACTATACCGGAACGGTGCCTGTTGCTCCCGGCCCGCAACCCACCACTGATTAGGATACAGAATAAGAATTGGAAGGGAGCTTGGAGATCTTCTAGTCCAGCCCTCTGCTCAAGACAAGAGCCTTACACCATCCTGGTCAAATTGTTGTCCAATCTCCTCTTAAAAACCTCCAGTGATGGAGCACCCACAATCTCTGGAGGCAACTTCTGTTCCACTGATTAATTGTTCTAACTGTCAGGAAATTTCTCTTCAGTTCTAAGTTGCTTCTCTCCTTGATTAGTTTCCACCCATTGCTTCTTGTTCTACCCTCAGGTGCCTTGGAGAATAGCTTGACTCCCTCTTCTTTGTGGCAACCCCTGAGATATTGGAAGACTCCTATCATGTCTCCCCTGGTCCTTCCTTTCATTAAACCAGACATCCCCAGTTCCTGCAACCGTTCTTCATATGTTTGTTGGGTGAATCCATAAAATGGTTAACTTGATGAATGTCAATGTATTCTTGATCTTTTATAAGGGTTGCTGCAAGATCATTATTGAGTTTTCTTTAAACATATTTGAATTCTTCAGTCTGTTCTAATGATGGGTAAAATGGGTCAATAAATGTACGTCTTGGGGGGTGGCTTTCTGAAGATGTCAAAACTCCTAGCTTGCAGTCCTGGAGTTGCTGATCAGATTGCACCAAGCCAGTTGACTCTTTCCCCCTTCACTTGTCTTACCCGTTCCAAAGAGAGTCTGAAAACATGTTCGATGTGCCCTTAGGAAAACATCCCGGTCCCCCCCCCCCTTCCTTCCCATGTGGGGGAGCCTGGCAGCCTTTGAGCCTTTCCCAAAATAGCAGCTTTCTAGCAACACTCTGCCCGGCTCCAGGCCAAATGGATCCCAAATGGGGCCCGAAATCATCACTCTGGATTTTCTACTCAGTTTTGATCCCAGAGGAGAAGACAAGAGGGGAGCTAACACTGCCAGATGGGCAGGGGGAGGAGAGTGGGGGGGGGGCAAGGGGAGGGAGGGGAGAATTAAATGTGAAGAATTTTCTTTAGCGGGGACAAGAAGCTAAACCCTTGCCTTTGAGTGATGCCTTTGCCCACAAAAAAAACAACGGAAAGGAAACACTTCCGGAGCTCTTCCTGTTGCAAACAAGCTGATATCGATCAGGAAAACCCCAGCCAGAGTAAACACCGTCACCTTCCTTCGTGTCGCAGGCAGGAGGTTGGCTTCCAGGAAGCTGGGATTTCGAGGAATCCCTGGTGAAGAGTGACTGGGGAGGTGGACATTTAGGTAGTAAGGTGACCAGACGTCCCGCTTTTGGCGGGACAGTCCCGGTTTTGAACAATTCGTCCTGCGTCCCGCGGCGTTTTTAAAAAGTCCCGATTTTTAAAAAAAAAAAATTTAATCACACACACACACACACAGTCAATGGTGTCCCTCTTTACCAATGTTAAAATCTGGACACCTTACGTTTAGGTGATACAAGAAAAGCCCTCCATGAAATCCCTTCCTCCGCCTTTTAACTAATACTAGCTGATAATCCAGCGTTTCCTGGAACCAATTCCCCTTGCTCTTTCTTTCTTTCTTTCTTTCTTTCTTTCTTTCTTTCTTTCTTTTTAGAGCCAAGGTGGCGCAGTGGTTAAATGCAGCACTGCAGGCTACTGCTAGATCAGCAGGTCAGCGGTTCAAATCTCACCGGCTCAGGGTTGACTCAGCCTTCCATCCTTCCGAGGTGGGCAAAATGAGGACCCAGATTGTTGGGGGCAATATGCTGACTCTCTGTAAACCGCTTAGAGAGGCCTGAAAGGCCTATGAAGCGGTATATAAGTCTACTGCTAAGTCTACTGCTATTTCTTCCTTCCTTCCTTCCTTCCTTCCTTTTCTCCCTCCCCGGGCTTCAGGAAACCCTCTGGAGCAGTGTTTCTCAACCTTGGCAACTTGAAGATGTCTGGATAGCATTCGCTGGCTGGGGAATTCTGGGAGTTGAAGTCCAGACATCTTCAAGTTGCCAAGGTTGAGAAACACTGCTCTGGAGCCTAGAGAGGGCTAAAAACAGGCCCAACCGGAAGTTTGTTTGGGGAACAAACTTCCGGTTGGCCTGATGCGCCTGTTTTTCACCCTGCCCAGGCTATGAAGCCTGGGGAGGGCAAAAATGGCTTTCCACCGTCCCTCTGAGGCCAAGAGGGCTGGGGGAGTCTGTTTTCTCCCTCCCCGGGCTTCAGGAAAGCCTCCGGAGCCTAGAGAGGGCGAAAAACAGGCCTAACCGGAAGTTCGGAGAACAAACTTCCGGTTGGCACAATGCGCCTGTTTTTCACCCTCTCCAGGTTATGGAGGCCTTCCTGAAGCCCGGGGAGGGAGAAAACTGCCCAGGGGCCCAGGGCAGTCCATTTTCGCTCTCCCCAAGCTTCAGGGACACTTCCATAGCCTGGGGAGGGCGAAAATTCCCCCCCCCCCGCGTGGAAGTCACTCATGCAAAGTTAGCATAACAAACTACAAAAACGTTAGCCATCCCTGTGCTAGAGTCCCCACATCGTTTTTATATTGTGGCGACCAAAACTGGACGCCGTATTCCAAGTATGGTCTTACTGAGGCCTTATCAAGGGGCATTAACAATTTCAGGTGATCTTGATTTAGATATCAAAACTGCTATTGGTTCTATGAAATTTGGGGGCTATAGAACTCCGACTGGGGAGAGAACGAGGAAGTAGACCCACCAACTCAAATGGCCTTATGTCATCTTAGTTAGAGCCCTGGTTAGGCTATCTAGAAGAGGGTTCTAGGTTCCCCATGGAAAGTCGTTCAGCTTCACGATTCTGAACCAACTGTGATCTGCCAGAATTTAACATCAAGTAGATGGGGGGGGGGGTCCTTGGTGCTCTCTGAGTGTGCTGGTTTTACTCCAGATGTTTCATGACCCAACTTGGTACCATCATCAGTGCAAGAAGGGAATGGGCTCCAAGGAGGAGGAGGAGGAAGAGGAAGAGGACTGTGGGGTCCTTGGTGCTTTCTGAGCTTGGTGGTTTTCTTGCAGACATTTCATGACCCAACTAGGTAACATCATCAGTGCTGGAAGGAAATGGGCTCTGAGGAGGAGGAGGAGGACTGTGGGGACCCTGGTGCTCTCTGAGCTTGGTGGTTTTCTTGCAGATGTTTCATGGCTCAACTAAGTAACAATACAATAGCAGAGTTGGAAGGGACCTTGGAGGTCTTCTAGTCCAACCCCCTGCCTAGGCAGGAAACCCTATACCGTTTCAGACAAATGGCCATCCAACCTCTTCTTAAAGGCTTCCAGTGTTGGGGCATTCACAACTTCTGGAGGCAACTTCTGTTCCACTGATTAATTGTTCTCACTGTCAGGAAATTTCTCCTTAGTTCTAAGTTGCTTCTCTCCTTGATTAGTTTCCACCCATTGCTTCTTGTTCTACCCTCAGGTGCCTTGGAGAATAGTTTGACTCCCTCTTCTTTGGGGCAACCCCTGAGATATTGGAAGGCTGCTATCCTGTCTCCCCTGGTCCTTCTTTTAATATCCAGATGGATAGAGATAATTGATAAATACAATAGCAGAGTTGGAAGGGACCTTGGAGGTCTTCTAGTCCAACCCCCTGCCTAGGCAGGAAACCCTACACCGTTTCAGACAAATGGCTATCCAGCATCTTCTTAAAGACTTCCAGTGTTGGGGCGTTCACAGCTCCGAGGAGGAGGAGGAGGAGGAGGAGGAGGAGGAGGAGGAGGAGGAGGAGGAGGAGGAGGAGGAGGAGGACAACGACGACTATGGATCCTTGATGCTCTCTGAGCCTGGTGTTTTTTTTGCAGACATTTCATGACCCAACTAGGTAACATCATCAGTGCTGCAGTAGAGGAGGAGGGTGTGGTTCATGGAGAGCTCTGAGCTTGGTGGTTATTCCTGCAGACGTTCCATGACCCAACTAGGTGACATCATCCGTGCTAGAAGGGAGTGGGGGGCCTGCTCTAATTTTAATCTCTAATTCAAACATTTAGGGGGAGGGAAATGCAGACAAAGCAGAACCAATTCTCTCCCTTTAATGAAGGCATGCGAGGAAACTTTAAGCCAATATCTTTTTTTTTTTTTAAAAAGGGAGGTGGAGGCCAAAAGTGGGGAGTGGGGGGGGGGCTTTCCTTGCAGTTGCAGAAGTCAGTTGGATGCAAAACTGAAGCATGCCAAGATTGACAGGCTTCTACTCCCCCCCCACCCCGTGCAAAAACCAACGGGGTACATTGACTTAAGGCGCTCCATGTGGATTTTTAAAAATCATATCACCCCACTCACTTTTGGGGTGCCCAGTTGTGAGTGTGTAACCTTCAGACTTAAATATGAGCTCTTGTAATAGGATTGGAGTGTGATTGTGTGTTTGTGTGTGTGATTCTTGCCAAGGAGTTCGTGTTTCTTTCTCTTCCTTTTCTCCTCCTTCCTCCTCCTGTTCCCATCTTTCTTCCTCCTCTTCCCTTCCTTCTTTTCCTTCTGTCTCCATTTTCTCCTCCTCTCCCCCCCCTGCAAACCCCACTCCCTTCTAGCACTGATGATGTTCCTTAGTTGGGTCATGAAACGCCGGCAAGAAAACAGCCAGGCTCAGAGAGCACCCAAGACCCCATAAGTACTTCTCCCCTCTCCCCTTCTCATTCCCCTTCTCCTTCTCTTCAATCGGAAGAGAGCTTGGAAGGACTTGTAGTCCAACACTCTACTGACGCAGGAGACCCTACTTCATTGCAGACTCTCCAGTCCCTTCTTAAAAACGTCCAGTGATGGAGCAGCCACAACCTCTGGAGGCAAATTCTGTTCCACTGGTTAATTGTCCTCACTGGCAGGAAATTTATTCCAAAGTTCTAAGTTGCTTCTCTCCTTGTTTAGTTTCCACCCATTGCTTCTTGTCCTGCCTTCAAGGGGCTTTGGAGAATAGCTTGACTCCCTCTTCTTTGGGTCAGCTCCCCAAATTCTCCTCCTCCTCTTTCTCCTCCTCTTGCCCCCCTCTTCTTTGGGGCAGCCCCTCAAATTCTCCTCCTCTTCCTCCTCCTCCTCCTTTAGCCCCCCTCTTCTTTGGGGCAGCCCCTCAAATTCTCCTCCTCCTCCTCCTCTAGCCCCCCTTTTCTTTGGGGCAGCCCCTCAAATTCTCCTCCTCCTCTAGCCCCCCTCTTCTTTGGGGCAGCCCCTCAAATTCTCTTCCTCCTCCTCCTCCTCTAGCCCCCCTTTTCTTTGGGGCAGCCCCTCAAATTCTCCTCCTCCTCCTCTAGCCCCCCTCTTCCTTGGGGCAGCCCCTCAAATTCCCCTCCTCCTCCTCCTCCTCTAGCCCCCCTTTTCTTTGGGGCAGCCCCTCAAATTCTCCTCCTCCTCCTCCTCTAGCCCCCCTCTTCCTTGGGGCAGCCCCTCAAATTCCCCTCCTCCTCCTCCTCTAGCCCCCCTCTTCCTTTGGGCAGCCCCTCAAATTCTCTTCCTCCTCCTCCTCCTCCTCTAGCCCCCCTCTTCCTTGGGGCAGCCCCTCAAATTCTCCTCCTCCTCCTCCTCCTCCTCCTCCTCCCCCCTCTTCCTTAGGGCAGCCCCTCAAATTCCCCTCCTCCTCCTCTAGCCCCCCTCTTCTTTGGGGCAGCCCCTCAAATTCCCCTCCTCCTCCTCCTCCTCCTCCTCCTCCTCCTCCTCCTCCTCCTCCTCCTCTAGCCCCCCTCTTCCTTGGGGCAGCCCCTCAAATTCCCCTCCCCCTCCCCCCTCCTCTTTGCAGGACTGACCTCATCCCTCCTGAAACCAGCCGGGTGATTAAAGAAAGCGAAAAGAAAAAGAAAAAAAACTCCAGACGGGTTGAGGAAGAAGGGGGGGGGGGCTGTCAAAAGAAAGAGCGGGGAGGGGGAGGGGCAGAGGGAGAGAGGAAGTTCTAATTTTACCGAATGTGAATGCATTGAGAAAGGGGGGGGGGGAGGTAGAGGATCAGCCTGACCCACAGAAGGAAGAGAGCAGCCCTCCCCGCTGGCACCATCCCCGCCGCTGGCTGCGAGCGGAGAGTTTTAGCGGAGAAAACCCAACTTTAAAGGACCGGGGAGAAGGGTGAGTGGGTGGGCTTTTCCCCCACCTGGCCGCCATGCAGTTCAGCCTCCTCGCTCTCCTGGCTCTCCTCGGTGCCCTGCTGGCAGCCCGGGGGGCGAAGGGCAGCCAGAGGAGAGCCAGCGAGGGGGTCTTCCGCCGCCGCGCCCACCGCGTCCAGCAAGGGCGCTGCAGTTACACCTTCGTCCTGCCCGAAGCGGATCCTCCCCCCTGCCAAACCCCCGGAGACCCTCCGGCCATCAACGCCCTGCAGAGGGATTCCCCCGGGGACCCTTTTCCCGAGGGGCAGCCCACCCCCAGGGTCCAACAGCTGGAGAGGATTTTGGAGAACAACACTCAGTGGCTCCTGAAGGTATTTTTTATAATTGTTTTTTATTTTAAAAAATATTTAAAATAAATATGATTTATTTTAATAAGTTAATATGCATTAAAACAATTAATATAAATTAATATGTATTAAAATAATAAATATAAATTAATATGTATTAGAACAATAAATATAAATTAATATTTATTAAAATAATAAATATAAATTAATATTTATTAAAATAATAAATATAATATTATATTTATATATAAATAAAACTGCATCCAGTTTTGGTCGCCACAATGTAGAAAAGACTCTGGAAAGAGTGCAGAGAAGAGCAACAAAGAGGATTAGGGGACTGGAGGCTAAAACATATGAAGAACGGTTGCAGGAACTGGGTAGGTCTAGTTTAATGAAAAGAAGGACAAGGGGAGACATGATAGCAGCCTTCCAATATCTCAGGGGTTGCCACAAAGAAGAGGGAGTCAAACTATTCTCCAAGGCACCTGAGGGCAGAACAAGAAGCAATAGGTGGAAACTAATCAAGGAGAGAAGCAACTTAGAACTGAGGAGAAATTTCCTGACAGTTGGAACAATTAATCAGAGGAACAGAAGTTGCCTCCAGAAGTTGTGAATGCCCCAACACTGGAAGTCTTTAAGAAGATGCTGGATAGCCATTTGTCTGAAACGGTATAGGGTTTCCTGCCTACGCAGGGGGTTGGACTAGAAGACCTCCAAGGTCCCTTCCAACTCTGCTATTGTATTGTATTGATGATGTTACTTAGTTGAGCCATGAAACATCTGCAAGAAAACTTGTCCATCAGAATGGCTGGCGGTTCGAATCCCTAGTGCTGGGTAACGGAGTGAGCTCCCGTGACTCGTCCCAGCTTCTGCCAACCTAGCAGTCCGAAACCATGTAAAAAATGCAAGTAGAAAAATAGGAACCACCTTTGGTGGGAAGGAAAATGTTCCGTGCGTCTTCGGCGTTGAGTCATGCCAGCCACGTGACCACGGAGATGTCTTCGGACAGCGCTGGCTCTTGGGCTTTGAAACGGAGATGAGCACCGCCCTCTAGAGTCGGGAACGATTAGCACGTATGTGCCAGGGGAACCTTTACCTACAATGCCTTGGAAAGGCCACACTTGGAATATTTGCATTCAGTTTTGGTCGCCACGATGTAGAAAAGATGTGGAGACTCTAGAAAGAGTGCAGAGAAGAGCAAGAAAGAGGATTAGGGGACTGGAGACTAAAACATAGGAAGAACGGTTGCAGGAACTGGGGATGTCTAGTTTAATGAAAAGAAGGACTAGGGGAGACATGATAGCAATATTCCAATATTTGAGGGGCTGCACAAAGAAGAGGAGATCCACCTCTTGTCCAAAGCATCTGAGAAGAAGAAGCAATGGCTGGAAACTCATCAAGGAGAAAATAACAGAATAACAGGAACCTTGGAGGTCTTCAAGTCATTTTAGACATGTAATCGTCCAATATCTTCTTTTAAAAAAAAACCTGTTCTCCAAATGAGCCGAGGTGGCGCAGTGGTTAGGGTGCAGTACTGCAGGCCACTTTAGCTGACTGTTATCTGCAGTTCAGTGGTTCTAATCTCACCGGCTCAAGGTTGACTCAGCCTTTTATCCTTCCGAGGTGGGTGAAATGAGGACCCAGACTGTGGGGGTGATATGCTGACTCTGTAAACCGCTTAGAGAGGGCTGAAAGCCCTATGAAGCGGTATATAAGTCTAACTGCTACTGCTATTGCTAAAGCCCCAGAAGGCAGAACAAAAAGCAACGGATAGCAATTAATCAAGGAGAGAAGCAGAATGAAACTAGGGAGAAACTTTCTAACAGTGAGGACAATTCACCAGTGAAACAACTTGCCACCAGAAGCTATGGATGTTCCCACACTGGAAGTGTTTAAGAAAGGATTGGACAACCATTTTTCTAAAATGGTATAGGGTTTCCTGCCTGAGCAGAGGGTTGGACTAGAAGACCTCCAAGGTCCCTTCCAACTCTGCTTTCTGTTAGCTGGAATTTGAAAATTTTGGGGGGGGCAGCAGCGTTGTCTGGGGCATCTACCTGAGTCACCTGTTGGGTGGAGGGGCAAGAGAAGGCACTTGGCTCACTTCCAAGATCTCTTGCAGTCCACCTGGATCAGTTGACCTGAGCTTTAAATGTAGCAGGATGAGGGCAGGAGAGCAAAATGGATTGTATTTCACTTTCCTTCCCAAAGTTCATTATTTCTTAAATTTATATGCCACCCATCTAACCACAGGATGACTCTTCGGTGGCTAATGAAATTGAGTGGGTTGTTTATTTGTTTATTTAATTATTTATACCCAGCCATTGCTCTTTGTACAAATAACTCAATGCGGCAAATATACCCAACACATTTTTCTCCTCCTGTTTCCCCCATAAAAGTAACTCTGTGAGGTGAGTATAGGAATATGTTCCTCTTGACCCCTTTAGAAATTGTGGTTGAAAGGAGGAAAGAAGGAAAAGGATTTACTAGTAGAATAGAATGAAATTTGGTGATGTAGCCAATGCTATATAGCTAATGTGATGTGAGGGAAATAGATTAATACTATTAATTGTGGACAATTAACTAAGTGAAATGTTTACTGTATAAAATTGAATTTGGGGATGTATGTTGGTTGAGAGTAAAAAAAAAAGAATAATAGATGGAAATGTTATGTTAAATCTAATTAACTTGGAGAGGCAATAAAGATATTGTTTAACAATAGCAATAGCAATAGCAGTTAGACTTATATACCGCTTCATAGGGCTTTCAGCCCTCTCTAAGCGGTTTACAGAGTCAGCATATCGCCCCCACAGTCTGGGTCCTCATTTCACCCACCTCGGAAAGATGGAAGGCTGAGTTAACCTTGAGCCGGTGAGATTAGAACCGCTGAACTGCAGATAACAGTCAGCTGAAGTGGCCTGCAGTACTGCACCCTAACCACTGCGCCACCTCGGCTTCTTATATATTAAGAAGAAATTAAAATTAAGCTGGAAAACGTGGAAAGAAAATAAGATGGCTGAAATGTGAAATGAAAATATGGTGCAAAATAAACCATGAATAATAGAAGATGTAAAGGGGGGGTGGAACCCGAAAAACACTTAGTTTATCAAAGAAGTTAAAATAGGTAATTAAAAAAAACTTTTTTAAAAAGAAAGTATTCAGTATAGAATTCATAGGGCCGGAAGGGACCTTGGAGGTCTTCTAGTCCAACCCCCTGCTCAAGACAGACAGGGGTGGGTCCTTATATAATCCTGATCAAATGGTGGTCCAATCTTTTCTTGAAAACGTCCAGTAATGGAGCAGCCACGACTTTTGAAGGCAGCTCTTCCCTTGGTTAATTATTCTCACCATCAGGAAGTTTCTCCTTAATTCTAGGTGGGATCTGCCTCTAATGATCTTAAACCTATTACTTCCTGTCCTGCCTTTGGGGGGCTTTGAAGAATAGGTGGATCCCCTCTTTTTTGGGATAGCCTCTCAAATATTGGAAAACTGGTATCTAATTCTTCTCTTCATTAGTCTAGACCAGTGTTTCTCAACCTTGGCAACTTGAAGATGTCTGGACTTCAATGCGAATGCTGGCTGGGGAATTCTGGGAGTTGAAATCCGGACATCTTCAAGTTGCCAAGGTTGAGAAACACTGGTCTAGACATATTTAGTTCCCTCAACTGTTCATCCTACGATTTAGCCTCCAGACAAGCCTAAATTATCTTTGGCCAAAAAAGCCAACACAGTTCTAGGCTGCATCAACAGAGGGATAGAATCAAGATCACGTGAAGTGTTAATACCACTTTATAAGGCCTTGGTAAGGCCACACTTGGAATCCTGCATTCAGTTTTGGTCTCCACGATGTAAAAAAGATGTGGAGACTCTAGAAAGAGTGCAGAGAAGAGCAACAAAGAGGATTAGGGGACTGGAGGCTAAAACATAGGAAGAACGGTTGCAGGAACTGGGGATGTCTAGTTTGATGAAAAGAAGGACTAGGGGAGACATGATAGCATCTTCCAATATCACAGGGGTTGCCACAAAGAAGAGGGAGTCAAGCTATTCTCCAAGGCACCTGAAGGAGCAATGATGGGAAACTAATCAAGGAGAGAAGCAACGTGGAATTAAGGAGAAACTTCCTGACAGTGAGAACAATTAACCAGTGGAACAGAAGTTGCCTCCAGAAGTTGTGAATGCTCCAACACTTGGAAGTTTTTAAGAAGAGGTTGGACAGCCATTTGTCTGAAGTGGTGTAGGGTTTCCTGTCTAGGCAGGGGGTTGGACTAGAAGACCTCCAAGGTCCCTTCCAACTCTGTCCATTCTATTCTTTCTTTGTTGCTCTTCTCTGCACACTTTTTGCAACCTCAGCATCGGGTGCCCAAAATGAATCTTGTCGTTTGTGAGAACTTTGGGCTGATCCTCAAGTGCGAACTTACAATTGATTCAACGATCCATGGCTTCCCTTTTTTTTTGTCTCTCCGTGGTCTTCTCATGGATCTTCTCCAACATCAAACCATCAATACCTTTCCAGCTTTTGATGATCTGTATCCAGTGCTCCAGCTTTCTCCCTTCCTTGGCAGCTGATCAAATTTTTCACCTGCATTGTTTGCAATTTTCCACCATCACGTGGCCTCCATTTTCAATGTCCTTGCTTGGGAATTGGCGTTTACTCCCGGTTTACTTCCTGATGTAGTTAATGCATGGAGCAAATGGTTCTTAAACTTCGCCGCCTGAAGTTGGTGGACTTCAATTCCCAGAATTCCCCAGCCAGCATTTTGGCTGGCATTTTGATTTTCGATTTTTTTTTTTACTCTCAGACACAGACCCCTATGACCAATGGATATTTCATTTTATTTTGCTTTGCTTATTGTTTTATTGTTTTATTTTATTTATCATTTTATTCAGTTTAAGCCTCACTCAATTCCAATTAAATCCGGGTGGTTCACGATAGAACCACAGTTCTGGGTGTTGGAAGTCCACACATTTTTTTAAATTAACAAGCATGTAAAATAACACACACACACAAAACTTAGGCGTACACCACATTTACACAATACAATACGAACAGGAGCTTCCTGTTCTTTCTAATAGCAATTATCAATCGATACCGCTCACCTTATATTATTTCCCCTTCTATTGTATTTCATTTGGATTTCACCATTCTTAACCCTCTTGTTTTACTCATAACTATTATTTTGTGAGTTTTGTTATGTTCCCCACATTTTTAATTGCTCAGATTGAGGTAAACTGAGATGGAAGATTTACCACAACTTGACCCCCTCATGTCAAAAGAATGATAGGAGAACTACATGGGGCAAAAAATATATATAAAGAACTCCTAATCCTAATCTCTTTTTGCTTTCATCATCGCTTTACTGCCTAAAATTAGATTTTTTTTAAAAAGGGTAACCAACCAGAGAGAGGGGAGGGCAAAAAAGTCAAGATGGCGGCCACAACCACGATTGAAGCCCCAACTGTTAAAAAGGGGTGGAGGAGGTTTGGTCTCATGGTTATGGCCGCTGTTTTGATGTTTTTGACCCTCAGACACAGACATCCCTGTGACCAATGGTGATTTGATTTGATTTGATGTACTCTTTTATTTTTTTTCCTTATTATTTCACTTCACGTCGCATTATTGCGTTTCACTTCACTTCATATTATTTTATTATTTCATTTCATTTCACTTGGTGTCACTTTAATTTTATTTTATTGTTTCATTCCACTTCATTTTATTTTACTTTATTACTTCACATCACATCAAGTCATGTCACATCACATCATTTTACTTAATTTTATTATTTCACTTCACATCAGTTCAGAATAGAAGAGAAGAGAAAACATGGAATGGAATAGAATAGAATAGAAAAGAAAACATGGAATAGAATAGAATAGAATATAACAATATACAATACAATAGGAATAGAACTGGAAGGGACCTTGGAGGTCTTCTAGTCCAGCCCTCTGCTCAAGCAGGAGATTGTTACAGAATTATAGAATAACAAGAGTTGGAAGAAACCTTGGAGGTCTTCTAGTCCAGCCCCCTGCTCAAGCAGGAGACTCTTACAGAATTACAGAATAACAGAGTTGGAAGGGACCTCGGAGGTCTTTCTAGTCCAGCCATCTGCTCAAGCAGGAGGCCCTTACAGAATTACAGAATAACAAGAGTTGGAAGGGACCTCGGAGATCTTCTAGTCCAACCCCTGTTCAAGCAGGAGACCCTTACAGAATTACAGAATAACAGAGTTGGAAGGGACCTCAGAGGTCTTCTAGTCCAGCCGTCTGCTCAAGCAGGAGACTCTTACGGAATTACAGAATAACAAGAGTTGGAAGGGACCTTGGAGGTCTTCTAGTCCAGCCCCCTGCTCAAGCAGACGAACCCATATCATTTTAGATAAATGACCTTATCTTATTTTGTTTTATTACTTCACTTCATTTTATTTTATATTATTTTATTACTTCATTTTATTTTATAGTATATTATTCACTTCACTTTATTTTTTTTTTTATTTTATCATTTATTTTTCAGTTTAGGCCTCATCCGATTCCAAAGGGATCTGGGTGGTTCTCAGTGTAACCACAGTATAAAAATACAATGCTGGATGAATAACCAGGGGGAAAAAGATAAACAGTGAACAAGAAAAATAAGAACATTTTTTAAAAATAATGTTCAAAAATAAATCAAGAACAGGAACAACATGATGGTCTAGCAACAATACACAAAACAGAGCGGTTTGATCCGGAGGGAACTTTGTGAAAATTTGAGAAGAGATTTGGGGATCACTGCAATCCCATCCTTGTCTGTTCCTCTTTTCCCTTTCATGGCACTTTATATAAACAAGGTACTAATCCCATCCTGGGAAACAGAGTTTAAAACAAAATGTTTATGTCAGCTTCTGGCAACTGCTGGAATAAATATTGGCTGCATTCAGGACATCCTTGGAAGTTCTCAATCACACAAGGAATGTTGATTTGATTTTGTACCCTCAACTCGCAGTGGACTTTTACTAACCACAGAGAAAGTGTCTATGGAGATTCTCCGTCATCCAGGTTGTCCTAAAGGTGCTTTTTTCAAGAGGCAACTGGACTTTCTTGGTTTTTCTTTCGAAGACGTTTTGCCTTTTCATCCAAGGAGCTTCTTCAGCTCTGAATGGATGGTGGAATCCATCAAATGAATGGTGGAATCCATCCCTTGGTAAGGCCACACTTCGAATATTGGCATCCAGTTTTGGTCGCCACGATGTAGAAAAGATGTGGAGACTCTGGAAAGAGTGCAGAGAAGAGCAAGAAAGAGGATTAGGGGACTGGAGACTAAAAACATAGGAAGAACGGTTGCAGGAACTGGAGATGTCTAGTTTGATGAAGAGAAGGACTAGGGGAGACATGATAGCAGTCTTCCAATATCACAGGGGTTGCCCCAAAGAAGAGGGAGTCAAACTATTCTCCAAGGCACCTTAGGGTAGAACAAGAAGCAATGGATGGAAACTAATCAAGGAGAGAATAAACTTAGAACTAAGGAGAAATTTCCTGACAGTTAGAACAATGAATCAGTGGAACAGAAGTTGCCTCCAGAAGTTGTGAATGCTCCAACAGAGGTTAAGAAGATCTTGGATAGCCATTTGTCCGAAGTGGTGTAGGGTTTCTTGCCTAAGCAGGGGGTTGGACTAGAAGACCTCCAAAGTCCCTTCCAACTCTGTTATTCTAACTTGAATTCCATCACATCTGAGTCCTTCCATTCCCCACCATCCATTCAGAGCTGAAGAAGCTTCTTGGATAGCAATAGCAATAGCAGTTAGACTTATATACCGCTTCATAGGGCTTTCAGCCCTCTCTAAGCGGTTTACAGAGTCAGCATATTGCCCCCAACAACAATCCGGGTCCTCATTTCACCCACCTCGGAAGGATGGAAGGCTGAGTCAACCTTGAGCCGGTGAGATTTGAACCGCCGAACTGCAGATAACAGTCAGCTGAAGTGGCCTGCAGTACTGCACCCTAACCACTGCGCCACCTCGGCTCTCCTCGGATGAGAAGTGAAATGTCTTCCAAGAAAATCCAGTTGCCTCTTGAAAAAAAGCACTTTTGGGACCAGAGAGAAGGTTTTTCCCCCCCTATCATGATGGGTTCCTAATATGGTCTTTCAGGTCTCCCAAATGGTATCCCCAACCCCCCCCTGTTCTGAATGATAAAATCATACACCCGTAAGAGCTGGAAGGACAAAGAGTTGGAAGGGACCTTGGAGATCTTCTAGTCCAGCCCTCTGCTCAAGCAGGAGACCCTTACGGAATTACAAAATAATAAGACTTGGAAGGAACCTTGGAGATCTTCTAGTCCAGCCCTCTGCTCAAGCAGGAGATTGTTACAGAATTACAGAATAACAAGAGTTGGAAGGGACCTTGGAGGTCTTCTAGTCCAGCCCTCTGCTCAAGCAGGAGACCCTTACGGAATTACAGAATAACAGAAGAGTTGGAAGGGACCTTGGAGGTCTTCTAGTCCAACCCTCTGCCCAAGGCAGGAGTGCTTTCTCCATCTTGCACTAAGGTCTGTGTAGATTCTCAATCATCCAGGTCACAGTTGTCCCAAAAATGCTTTTTTTTTTCAAACGGCTTGGGTGCCTGGAATCCAACGCTCATTTGAAGCGGATTCAAAAGTTTTGCAGGAGAGTTGGGATCCCGCCCACGCTGGAGCCTTGGCTGGGTTTTCTATTTTAATCAGTTTTAAGTTGCAACTCTCTTCCCTGAGATCTTGTTGCTTTCCCCTTGCAACTGTGCAACGGGACGTGACTAACCTCTGAAGATGACGGGGTCCCTTTTAGGAGGAGAAGAAGGAACCACCATGTCTTTCAGGGGCCTCTCTGAAAACACTGCATCCCCCCCCCGTCCCTTTCTGCCTCTCCAAAATAGTCTGCTTTTCACAAAATCAGCTGGAACCACTTAACAAGCCCTGTTTTCTTTGGATTCGGATCCCGAAGGAAAGAGGTGGCTGGAAATGAGGGAAGAGAGGAAGAGAAGAAACGAAACAAAAAGCAGGGGGGTTGTGGCCCACCAGTGGCCATCGGAGCTGGCAGCAGATTCGGACAGTGAGGAGGGTTGGGGAGGAACCTGGGCCAGTCCTGGAGTCTGGGGAAGGCTCAGACGAGGGCTCTGTGTCGGAGGCAGAGAGGGGGCCAGGGCCGTCTGACAGTTATCAGCTGCCTTCAGAGTCGGACATCAGTGAGGCAGAAGAACATCTGGAGCCTGTTCCCAGTGTGTGCATGCACAGAGTTGCCAGACGAAGGGAACAGCTAAAGAATAGGGGTCGACTTGGGAGTTAGGACACAGGTGGATGATGAATGGCCATAGGGAATAAAAGAGGAGTGAAAGGGGAGTGGAGTTTGCAGGAGATCATTAGTTCACTTAATTGGCTCGTGACTCTCCAAGACTTTCCCAAGTTCTGCAGAGATCGGCCTGGCAGCTCTCCAAGCCAGATAAGGTCTGTGACTGTAAATCCTCCCTTGAAAGACTCTGCTGGATGGGAATGAGCAGAATTCACAGCAAGTTAAAAAAAGGGTTTTTTTTGTCGGGACAAGGAGTTTGCTTCATGCTCTTGGGAAGCCTCGCTCAGAACAAGGGGCCAGTCAGTATAAAAAGAGATTGGACAGCCATTTGTCTGAAATCTTAAGGGTTTTCTGCCTGAGCAAGGGGTTGGACTAGAAGACCTCCAAGGTCCCTTGTTCTTCTGTTAAAAGAGAAAATCTGGATGGCTGGGCTGCCAGACAAAATTAAATTGGGGTTTTTGAAATGTCAGGAAGAAGAAGAAAGAAGGGGCTTGATTACTTAAGGCCACGGTAATGCTAGGACCACCAACATAAAGATTGTAAAATCAGTCACAGTCCCTTGGTGACCTACTTTACGACTTATGACCGAAGTGGCGGCCTCGTTTAACGGACGTAAATCGAGGATTGTCGGCATCCAAAATGAAGCCATAGGACTGAGGGTGGGAGTCCTTCGAAATCCAGCTATGTTTTTCACCCGCAGAGGAAAAGAATTTTGGCCGAAGGAGAACTTGGAGTACTGTGTGAGTGCTTGTGGGAGCGGCCGAAAGCCAGGAGGGTTTGCGTCAAGGGCCAGTTTGGGAGTGAGGTACCATGATGAAGAACGAACAATCCAGATGCTAAATCATTTTGTCCTAGACAACTAAACCCAGACGGTTCCCAGGAAGCTGCAAAGTTGGAAATTTGGGCCGTCTGGTGCTAGACGAGAGTTACTGGAGAAGAGGTTTGCGGTGCTCTGAGAATCCCAAGGACTTCAAAGAGAGGAATAGAATAGAATAGAATAGAAAATGTGGAATAGGAATAAGAAGAGAAGAGGAGAAAATATGGAATAGAATAGAATAGAAAATATGGAATAAGAATAAGAAGAGGAGAAAATATGGAATAGAATAGAATAGAATAGAATAGAAAATATGGAATAGGAATAAGAAGAGGAGAAAATATGGAATAGAATAGAATAGAATGGAATAGAATGGAATAGAATAGAATAGAACATATGGAATAGGAATAAGAAGAGAAGAGGAGAAAATATGGAATAGAATAGAATAGAACATATGGAATAGGAATAAGAAGAGAAGAGGAGAAAATATGGAATAGAATAGAATAGAACATATGGAATAAGAAGAGAAGAGGAGAAAATATGGAATCGAATAGAATAGAAAATATGGAATAAGAAGAGGAGAGGAGAAAATATGGAATAGAATAGAATAGAAAATATGGAATAGGAATAAGAAGAGAAGAGGAGAAAATATGGAATCGAATAGAATAGAAAATATGGAATAGGAATAAGAAGAGGAGAGGAGAAAATATGGAATAGAATAGAATAGAAAATATGGAATAGGAATAAGAAGAGAAGAGGAGAAAATATGGAATAGAATAGAATAGAAAATATGGAATAGGAATAAGAAGAGGAGAAAATATGGAATAGAATAAAATAGAACATATGGAATAGGAATAAGAAGAGAAGAGGAGAAAATATGGAATCGAATAGAATAGGATAGGATAGGATAGAATAGGATAGGATAGAAAATATGGAATAGGAATAAGAAGAGAAGAGGAGAAAATATGGAATAGAATAGAATAGAAAAGAAACTATGGAATAGGAATAAGAAGAGGAGAGGAGAAAATATGGAATAGAATAGAATAGAACATATGGAATAAGAAGAGAAGAGGAGAAAATATGGAATCGAATAGAATAGAAAATATGGAATAAGAAGAGGAGAGGAGAAAATATGGAATAGAATAGAATAGAAAATATGGAATAGGAATAAGAAGAGAAGAGGAGAAAATATGGAATAGAATAGAATAGAAAATATGGAATAGGAATAAGAAGAGAAGAGGAGAAAATATGGAATAGAATAGAATAGAACATATGGAATAGGAATAAGAAGAGAAGAGGAGAAAATATGGAATAGAATAGAATAGAACATATGGAATAGGAATAAGAAGAGAAGAGGAGAAAATATGGAATCGAATAGAATAGGATAGGATAGGATAGAATAGGATAGGATAGAAAATATGGAATAGGAATAAGAAGAGAAGAGGAGAAAATATGGAATGGAATAGAATAGAATAGAAAATATGGAATAGGAATAAGAAGAGGAGAAAATATGGAATAGAATAGAAATAGAAAAAAATGGAATGGAATAGGAATAGAATAGAATATTAGGATAGGATGGGATGGGATGGGGTAGAAAAGAATGGAATGGAATGAAATAGAATAGAATTGGAAGGGACCTTGGGGGTCTTCTAGTCCAACCCTTTTTCTTAGGCAGGAAACCCTACACCACTTTATGGTTGAATAGTTATCCAACATCTTCATAAAAACTTCCAGTATTGCAGCATTCCTAACTTCCGGTGGCAAGCAGTTCCACTGATTAATTGTTCTAACTGTCAGGATATTTCTCCTTAGATCTAGGTTGCTTCTCTCGATTAGTTGCTTCTTGTCCTGCCTTCAAGTGATTTGGAGAATAGTTTGACTCCCTCTTCTTTGTGGCAACCCCTGAGATATTGGAACACAGCTATCATGTCTCCCCTGGTCCTTCTTTTCATCAAATTAGACATACCCAATTCTTGCAACCGTTCCTCATATGTTTTGGCCTCCAGTCCCCTAATCCTCTTTGTTGCTCTTCTCTGCACTCTTTCTAGAGCCTCCACATCTTTTCTACATTGTGGCGACCAAAACTGGATGCAGTATTCCGTAAGTTGCTGGTCCTTCAGACACCTCAATACTGCAATAATGAATCCAGTCCTGGGGAGTTGGGGGATTGGCCACCCTGTCCTAGAAGGTGTTTTCCCATCCGGTGGTCTCTTGAGGCGAGCCAGGGATGATGGGACTTATGGTGCAACACACCTTGGAGGGCATCAGCTCGGGAAAGCCTGAGTATCGTGTGTGTCTAAAACCAATGTTTCTCAACTTTGGCCATTTAAAGTTATGTGGACCACAACTCCCAGAATTCTCCAGCCAGCATGGCTGGCTGGGGAATTCTAGGAGTTGAAGTCCACAGATCTTAAAATGGGCGAGTTTAAGAAACACTGGTCTAATCTCGAAATCAGGGTACATTTGCTAATTATTTCCCGTATTTTCAAGTCTTCTCCCTCAATAGAAAAGCATCTGTTTGTGTATTTCGTTCTCTTCTCGTTCTAGCCTCCCAAGGGCCTACTTTCCATTTATTTTTCCAAAAAGATCAGAGAATTATTAATAGTTTTCGCCCACTTCCTGTGTCAATTCTGGGGATTGTTCCTTCTTTTTAAACAGCAGTTTCTTAAAGGGAACATTCATCCCCCTCAGAGAGCATCAGGCACTCGGGATTTCAGCAAAGGCAGGACTGTCCGAGGGAGTCAGAAAAGTCAAGATGGCAGCCGGGACAAGGAGAGCTTAGCCCCTCTGCAGATCCTTTCATTAAAAGGAAAACAAATAGTCAATTCCTCCGTCCTAATTTTGTTCTTTAAAAGAGAATGAGATCCGGGGCGGTTTCTACAATCTAATGGCCATTCTCGTTCAATAAATCTAGTTAAAGAAGACTGTGAGAATCTACCTTTCAAAAAAATCAAAAGGAGGAAGTGGAAAACTAAGAGTCTGTTCGTGAAATCCAAAACACCGTAAAAATATCTTGAAAACAGGGCAGGGAGCATGGATTTTTCAAGGATCCTCTCATTCTAATCAAAATGCTATCAAGTATTCCCGTCCAATGTTTCACTGAAATCAAGATATATTACGTCTACTGCATACCCCCAATCAACTGATGGTTAATTTAAAAAATGAAGTCACTGTGAACAAAACTTCTGTTGGAGAAATCATGATGGTGGCTATTAATCCCTGCACCCTTTTCCAGGTGCTGCTTATAAATGGATATAGTTCACCTTCTCTTCCAAGTGTTACAGGGAAGGGAGGGTCCATTTATTCTCCAAAGCACTTGAGGACGTGACAAAGACCAGTGGGTAGAAGCTCCTCAAAGGGAGATCCAGTCTGGAAGTCAGGAGGAGTTTCCTGACTGGGAGATCAATTAATCAATGGAACAGATTGCCTCCTCCTAGGATTGTGAGTGCTCCATCGCTGGAGGATTCCAAGATTGGACATCCATTTGACTGGGATGGTATAAGGTCTCCTGCCTTGAGCAGAGGGATGGATTGGAAGACCTCCAAGATCCCTTCCAGCCCTAAGATTCTGCTTTTGCAATTCTGTGATTCTGTTTCTCTGATTCCATGATTGTATATTTCTGATTCCATGATTCTGTGATTCCGTGATTCTTTGATTCTATTATTCTGTTTCTATGATTCTGTGATTCTATGATTCTGGTTCTTGATCCCGTGATTCTGTGATTCTATGATTCTGGTTCTTGATTCTGTGATTCTATGTTTCTCTGATTCCATGATTCTATGCTTCTGTTTCTATGATTCCGTGATTCGTGATTCTATGATTCTATATTTGTATGATTCTATGATTCTGTGATTTCATGATTCTATGTTTCTGTGATACTATGTTTCTGTGATTCCGTGATTCTGTGATTCCACAATTCTAGTATTCTGTTTCTATGATTCTGTGATTCTATGATTCTGTTTCTATGATTCTGTGATTCTATGATTCTGTTTCTGTGATTCCACGATTCTGTGATTCCATGTTTCTGTGATTCTATAATTCTATGATTCAATGTTTGTATGATTCTGTGATTCCGTGATTCTACGTTTCTATGGTTCTGTGGTTCTATGATTCTGCGATTCTATGATTCTGTAATTCTGTTTCTATGTTTCTCCAATTGTATGAATCGTAGACTGGGAGAATCATAGACACACCTCTACCCTTGCTGAATTTTGACTTCCCAGCTCACGCTGAAGCTCTTAGCTTCTGTGCTGCCACCGAAGGGGAGCTCTTGGCTCGGCTGACCTGTCGTTGGAAGCCCCAGCTTCCCAGAGCCTCTGCAAAATGCCGGAATTTATTAAACAAATCTGTTATAAGGATCTCTCTCCCCAAAATAGAGGACTTCAGGAAACGCATCTCCCCTGGGGATTTCAAAAGACGAACATCTGCGCTTCATCACTGATCTAAACATGCGCCTTCTTTCTGTCTTGCGGGAACACGGCCACTGTCCCAAGGAAGTGGCTGTGAAGGCCCCGGGGAGGAGGGAGGGGGTGGTGGATTTTAATCATCTGGATCCAGTTGATCCTGGAACCTTATTTATTAATCCTAACATGTCTTCGTGAAAGATGTCGTGGCAGTCTTTCTTTCTTTCTTTCTTTCTTCCTTCCTTCTTTCCTTCCTTCCTTCCTTCCTTTCCTTCCTTCCTTCCTTCCTTCCTTCTTTCTTTCTTTCTTTCTTTCTTTCTTTCTTTCCTCCCTTCATTTCATTTCTTTTCCCCTATTTCTTTTTTGAGAGCTCAAAACGACTTCCGAAAACGATTTTCGAAACAACACCCTGAGAGGCAGGCCGGTGCTGAGAGAGCATTTCTGCATTCACACAACCCCCTGAATTAACTGAGCCGGAAGTCTAAACTTTGCATTTAAACCGCCATGCCAAGCATGGGGAGTGTTCCCTGGTGTTTGTGTATTGGTATGGGATGCAATGGCTCAGTGGCTAAGACGCTGAGTTTGTCGATCAGGAAGGTCGGCAGTTCAGCAGTTCGAATCCCTAGCACCCACGTAACCGAGTGAGCTCCCGTGACTTGTCCCGGCTTCTGCCAACCTAGCAGTTCGAAAGCACGTAAAAAATGCAAGTAGAAAAAGAGGGACCACCTTTGGTGGGAAGGGAACAGCGTTCCGTGAGCCTTCGGGGTTGAGTCATGCCGGCCACATGACCACGGAGACGTCTTAGGACAGCGCTGGCTCTTCGGCTTTGAAAGGGAGATGAGCACTGCCCCCTAGAGTCGGGAACGAGTAGCATATATGTGCAAGGGGAACCTTTAGCTTTACCTTTTTATTGGTATGGGTGTGATGCAAAGTTAGCCTGTCTGTGTAGGTCCATCTTTCCCCACTTTGGCCATTTTAAGATGGATGGACTTCAACTCCCAGAATTCCCCAATCGGCTTTCATGCCTAAGGTGGGGGACTAGAACTTACCGTCTCCTGGCAATTGGTTCAAAGTCACCTAATTGCTTCTGTGCCTAAGGCAAGACTAGAACTCACAGTCTCCTGGCGATTGCCCCAAAGACACCCAGTTGTCTTTCATGCCTAAGGCAGGACTAGAACTCACTGTCTCCTAGTGATCGGCCCAAAGTCTCCCAGCTGGCTTTCATGCCTAAGGCAGGACTACAACTCACCGTCTCCTAGTGATTGGCCCAAAGTCACCCAGATGATTTTCATGCCTAAGGCAGGACTAGAACTCCCCGTCTCTTGGCGATTGGCCCAAAGACACTCAGTTGTTTTTCATGCCTAAGGCGGGACTAGAACTCCCTGTCTCCTGGCGATTGGCCCAAAGTCTCCCAGCTGGCTTTCATGCCTAAGGCAGGACTACAACTCACCATCTCCTGATGATTGGCCCAAGGACACCCAGTTGTCTTTCATGCCTAAGGCAGGACTAGAACTCCCTGTCTCTTGGCGATTGGCCCAAAGTCACCCAGTTGTTTTTCATGCCTAAGGCGGGACTAGAACTCCCTGACTCCTGGCGATTGGCCCAAAGTCACCCAGTTGTCTTTCATGTCTAAGGTGGGACTAGAACTCTAGGTTGCTTCTCTCCTTGATTAGTTTCCACCCATTGCTTCCTGTCCTGCCTTCAGGTGCTTTGGAGAATAGTTTGACTCCCTCTTCTTTGTGGCAACCCCTGAGATATTGGAAGATGCTATCGTGTCTCCCCTGGTCCTTCTTCCCATTAAAGTAGACATACCCAATTTTAAAAAAAACCCTGGAAAAAATGTTTTAGTTTTAAGGTTTTCGACGGTCACAACTTTCAAAATAAAAAGCTGCAGATGAGATTTAAGCCACAATGGCCTGGGAGCCCAGCTGGCAGAATTTTGCCCAGCAAGTTGTTTTGTCTGGATGGCAGAGCCCATGCCCGTTGCGCGGCATATCCGCGGCTCAAACACAGCATGTTCTTTCTATGAACCTTGTGTTGCTCGCAGCCGGGGACGCCGAGAAGCGGAAAGGAAGGGAGCTCCGTGGAGCTGGCAATTTGTTCAATTAGTCAGCCAGAAGGAAAGCAAAGAAGGAAAGGCTGCCATAGCTGTGTGGCTCCAAAATCCTCCCACCTCCCAGGAGGGGATGAAAACTGGCACTCTCTGACAGAGGCTTTGGCCAAGAGCTCCAAGAGGGGAGAGTGACTTACCAGAAAGAGAGCCTGATTCCTCTTACATGGGCATAAAGCGTTCGGCGTGTTTTCATTTTCAGCTGGTGCTGCTGGGTCCCCGGGGAGAGTCGGGCAGACATTTCCAAGTCGTTGAGCAAGGGGGCGAAGGAGGGCAAAGAGACACCCCCTCCCCAGAGAGGTTTTGCATCAGGGCTTGTGTTGTTTTGCCCAGGAGAGTCACAGAGTTTCCATGCATATTCTCATTCCCATTCTCTCTCTCTCATTCTCTCTCTCTCCCTCTCTCTCTCTCTCCCTCTTCCTCTCCTATCTTTCTATCTCTCTCTCTTTGTCTATGTCTGTCAATCCATCCATTCATCCATCTATCTACCTACCTACCATCTTTCTCTGTATCTGTCTGTCTGTCTGTCTGTCTGCCCACCCACCCACCCACCCACCCACCTACCTATCTACCTATGTCTCTCTCTCCATCCATCCATCCATCCATCCACCCACCCACCCACCCACCCACCTACCTATCTACCTATGTCTCTCTCTCCATCCATCCATCCATCCACCCACCCACCCACCTACCTACCTACCTACCTACCTGCCATCTCTCTCTCTCTCTCCATCCATCCATCCATCCATCCATCTATCTATTTGTCATTCCATTTGCAGGGCCAAAACATACCGTTTAGGTTGCTTTGTTTACCATCCCTTCTGCCTGTTGTAACACCACCTTCTTTTACCTTTCTTTTCTCCTTCCCTCTCTTCTCTACTTCCTTCCTCCTCTCCTCTCCTTTCCCTTCTTCCCTTCCCTTTCCCCTACTACTACTCTTCCTCTTCCCCTTCCTGCCCTTCTCTCCTTCTCCCTTCCATCTTCCTCTCCTGACCTCTATCTTCCTTCCCTCCCTCTCCTCTCCTCCTCTCCTCATTTCTTTTTATATTGTTGTAGGTCATTTCTTTTCTCCCTCACTCCCTTCTCTACTTTCTTCCTTCCTCCTCTCCTTCTCCTTCCTTCTTCCCTTACCATTCCCCTCCTCCTACTCTTCCTCTTCCCCTTCCTACCCTCTCTCCTTCTCCTTTCTATCTTCCTCTCCTCACCTCTATCTTCCTTCCCTCCTCTTCCTCTCCTCCTCTCTTCCTTTCTTTTTCTATTATTGTAGATCCTTTCTTTTCTCCCTCCCTCCCTTCTCTACTTCCTTCCTTCCTCTCTCCTTTCCATTCCTGCTTCCCTTACTTCTCCCCTACTCCTACTCTTCCTCTTCCCCTTCCTGCCCTCTCTCCTTCTCCCTTCCATCTTCAATTCCTCATTTCTATCTCCCTTCCCTTCTCTTCCTCTCCTCTTCTCTTCCATTCTTTTTCTATTTCTTTCTATTGTCTCTTCCAGCTATTAATTTTTATTTTCTTGGGGTGGTATATCCGCAGATCCAAAAATAATTGAATATCATTTCTTTGTTCCCTTTCCTTCCCCAAATCTATCCTGATTATGTTCCCCCTCCCTTTGTATCTTACTTTTGAATGTATATATTATTATTATTTGCTTCCCTATTTCCCCTCCCCTTTTCTACTTAATGACGTATTGTCTGGTAACCCAGACGATGCACCTTCCTTCTCATATTAAGGTGGCTGTTTTCTCTTTAGTTGGAGAATTTCATCCAGATGAACATGAAGAGTGAGATGGCCCACATCCAGCAGAATGTGGTGCACAACCAGACGGCAGCCATATTGGAGATCGGCACCAATCTTTTGAGCCAGACAGCTGAGCAGACACGGAAACTGACCGATGTGGAGACCCAGGTGATTTATGACATGGGTGGGACAGTTTGAGGGGGGGGCGGAATTATACATATTTAGAAGCATTTAACTTTCAGCCTGACTCTGCCAAGGAAGGAAAAGTTTGCCAAATATTCCATTTGGATTTCTGGATTTTTTGTTCTTGGAATTGGCTTTAAGAAAAGAGAGTTCCTCTTATACCAAAAAGAAAACCGCTTTTCTGGTTCTTCGCATTACTGTATTTAAAATTTCACTGGAATAGAATGAAGCCACAATTTATTAAGTTAGGAGGAGGCGGAAGAGGGGAGGGGAAGAGGAGGAGGAGGAGAATGAGTGGTCCTTGGAGGTCTCTGAACTAGGTTGTACAGTATAGGTGGTACCTTGCTCAATAGTAGTAACTGTGAGAGGGATCTTGGAGTCCTAGTGGACAACCATTTAAATAGGAGCCAGCTGTGTGTAGCAGCTGCCAAAAAAGCCAACACGGTTCTAGGCTGCATCAACAGAGGGAGAGAATCAAGATCACGTGAAGGGTTAATACCACTTTATAAGACCTTGGTAAGGCCACACTTGGAATATTTGCAGTTTTGGTCGCCACGATGTAGAAAAGATCTTGTGACTCTGGAAAGAGTGCAGAGAAGAGCAAGAAAGAGGATTAGGGGACTGGAGGCTAAAACATATGAAGAACGGTTACAGGAACTGGGTGTGTCTAGTTTAATGAAAAGAAGGACCAGGGGAGACATGATAGTATCTTCCAATATCTCAGGGGTTGCCCCAAAGAAGAGGGAGTCAAGCTATTATCCAAAGCCCCTGAGAGTAGAACAAGAAGCAATGGGTGGAAACTAATCAAGGAGAGAAGCAACTTAGAACGGAGGAGAAATTTCCTGACAGTGAGAATCATTTAATCAGTGGAACAGAAGTTGCCTCCAGAAGTTGTGAAGTTTTAAAGAAGAGATTGGATAACCATTTGTCTGAAGTGGTGTAGGGTTTCCTGCCTAGGCAGAGGGTTGGACTAGAAGACCTCCAAGGTCCCTTCCAACTCTGTTATTCTATTCCACTCCTCTTTTTGCTGCTGGGGTTTTGATGCTACCCATGTTTTTAATGCACGGTTGAGTCCCTTCTGAGGCTGAACTCCATCTTCCTTTCTCTCTGGTTTTGCTCTGGCGCTCAGGAAGGACCGCGGATCTCTAGCTCAGTTCCCAAGTCTGATCTTGGCTTCTTTTGTGCTCCATGCGCAGGTGCTGAACCAAACCTCCCGCATCGAAATACAACTCCTGGAGAATTCGCTGTCCACGAACAAGTTGGAACGGCAGCTCCTGGTGCAGACCAGCGAGATCCACAAGCTCCAGGATCAGAACAGGTGAACTGCTGGCGGGAGAAATACAGGCCTGTGATGGCGAACCTGTGGCATATGTACCACAGGTGCCACACGGAGCCCTCTTTGCAGGCATGCGAGCCGTCGCCCCAGTTCAGCCCCACCACGCATGCACATGCTCAGAGTTTCCACACATATTCTCTGTTTTTCTCTCTGTCTCTCCCTCTCTTTCTCTTATCTCCCTCCCTCCCTCTACCTAACTACGTCTGTTTGTCTGTCTCTATTAACTATCTACCATTTACCATCTATCTCTGTTCTTATTCTGCATATCTCTCTCTCTCTCTCTCTCTCTCTCTCTCTATCCGTCTGTCTATCTTTCTATCTCTCAACCTACCTACCTACCATCTATCTATCTATCTCTGTGTCTGTCTGTCTGTCTGTTTATCTATCTATCTATCTATCTATCTATCTATCTATCTATCTATCTATCTATCTATCTATCATCTATCTATCTATCTATCTATCTATCTATCTATCTATCTATCTATCTATCTCCTATCTACCAGCTACCTCTCTCCCTCATCTAATTTCTCTCTTTCTCTTTCTCTCTTTCTCTCTCTCTACCTACCTACCTAGCTATCCATCAATCCATCCAGCTAGCTACCTACCTACCTATCTTCCTCATCTAATTCTCTCTTTCTCTCTCTCTCTCTCTCGCTATCCATCAATCCATCCACCTACCTACCTCTCTTCCTCATCTAATTAACTATCTAACTATCTACCTACCTACCTACATCTATCTATCTATCTATCTATCTATCTATCTATCTATCTATCTATCTATCTATCTATCTATCTAACCACCTATCTACCAGCTACCTCTCTCCCTCATCTAATTATCTTTCTCTTTCTCTCTTTCTCTCTCTCTACCTACCTACCTAGCTATCCATCAATCCATCCATCCACCTACCTACCTCTCTTCCTCATCTAACTCTCTCGCTCTCTTTCTCTACCTACCTAGCTATCCATCAATCCATCCATCTACCTATCTACCTATCTACCTACCTACCTACCTACATCTCTCTCTCTCTCTCTCTCTCTCTCTCTCTCTCTATCTATCTATCTATCTATCTATCTATCTATCTATCATCTATCCATCCATCCATCCATCCATCCCTCTCTCTCTGCAGGCATGCGAGCCGTCACCCCAGCTGAGCTCCACTGCCCATGTTTGTGTACATGCAGCCGGCCAGCTGATTTTTGAGTCTCTGCTGCATGCGTGGGGGGCGGGTCACATGTGGGAGACGTGTGTGCATGCGTGTGAGCTCCAGTTCCCACCAATCCGCTTCCTTCTCTGGGAAACAAATTTTTGGGGGCCACGATCCACGGGAGAAGCCTTGGGTCACTCCAGCCGTCCGAGAAAGAAACGGTATTTTGATCAACACCCAGCAGTTAGTTGTAACCAGCAGGAAAAACGGCCTTTGCAATCAGGAGTGGTGTTTGTTTAAGGGAACAAAAATAAGGCCGCTAAAATCTTCGGGGTGGGGGGAGCATTTGAATTCTGGACCAAATGACATGATACTGGTGGCGGGTGACCTTCCCTTCTCTTGGCGAAAGAAGGTTCCCCCATCCAGCGGCTTCCTAAAATATCTTCCTGGCCCCGGCAGGAGGCCTTGTGGAGCAAGCCAAGATCATGCTGGCCGTGAAGAGCGGCCATCTCCTCCTCCCAAGGATTGTGGTCCCAGAGCCAGTTGGCCGGCATGAACTGCGATCTTAGCCTTGTTGGAAACATTCCCCAAAACAGGAGGGATTCAAGCGTGGAAAATTATTGTAAACTCAGTTCCAAGGCTCTCTACGAGTACACATATATACACACAAATATTTACATTTACATTTACATTTACAGTTATACTTATATAGTTATAGTTACAGTTATATTTATATTTTTATAGTTATAGTTATAGTTATAGTTACAGTTATATTTATATTTTTATAGTTATAGTTATAGTTATAGTTATATTATTTATATTATTCATATTCATATTATTAATATTCATAGTTATAGTTAGTTGTTATATTTATAGTTATAGTTACAGTTACAGTTACAGTTACAGTTACAGTTATAGTTATAGTTATAGTTATAGTTATAGTTATAGTTATAGTTATAGTTATAGTTATAGTTATAGTTATAGTTATAGTTATAGTTATAGTTATAGTTATAGTTATAGTTACAGTTCAGTTACAGTTACAGTTACAGTTACAGTTATAGTTAGTTATAGTTATAGTTATAGTTATAGTTATAGTTTAGTTATAGCTATAGTTATAGTTATAGTTATAGTTATAGTTATAGTTATAGTTATATTATTTATATTTATATTATTCATATTCATATTATTAATATTCATAGTTATAGTTAGTTGTTATATTTATATTTATAGTTATAGTTATAGTTATAGTTACAGTATAGTTACAGTTACAGTTACAGTTAGTTATAGTTATAGTTATAGTTATAGTTATAGTTATAGTTTAGTTATAGTTATAGTTATAGTTATAGTTATAGTTATAGTTATAGTTATAGTTATAGTTATAGTTATAGTTATAGTTATAGTTATAGTTATAGTTATAGTTATAGTTATAGTTATAGTTACAGTTCAGTTACAGTTACAGTTACAGTTACAGTTACAGTTACAGTTACAGTTATAGTTAGTTATAGTTATAGTTATAGTTTAGTTATAGCTATAGTTATAGTTATAGTTATAGTTATATTATTTATATTTATATTATTCATATTCATATTATTCATATTCATAGTTATAGTTAGTTGTTATATTTATAGTTATAGTTATAGTTATAGTTTAGTTATAGTTATAGTTATAGTTATAGTTATAGTTATAGTTATAGTTATAGTTATAGTTATAGTTATAGTTATAGTTATAGTTATAGTTATAGTTATAGTTATAGTTATAGTTATAGTTATATTATTTATATTTATATTATTAATATTCATATTATTAATATTCATAGTTATAGTTAGTTGTTATAGTTATAGTTATAGTTATAGTTATAGTTATAGTTATAGTTATAGTTATAGTTATAGTTATAGTTATAGTTATAGTTATAGTTATAGTTATAGTTATAGTTACAGTTACAGTTACAGTTACAGTTACAGTTACAGTTTAGTTCTAGTTATAGTTATAGTTATATTATTTATATTTATATTATTCATATTCATATTATTAATATTCATAGTTATAGTTAGTTGTTATATTTATATTTATATTTATATTTATAGTTATATTTATAGTTATAGTTATAGTTATAGTTATAGTTATAGTTACAGTTACAGTTACAGTTACAGTTACAGTTCAGTTACAGTTACAGTTACAGTTACAGTTACAGTTACAGTTATAGTTATAGTTATATTATTTATAGTTATATTTATAGTTATATTTATAGTTATATTATTTATATATATGAATAGAATAGAATAGAATAGAAGATGGAAAGAGGAGAAGGGAAGAGAAGAGAAGAGAAGAGAAGAGAAGAGAAGAGAAGAGGGGATAAGGGATAGGATAGAAATAAAACATTACTTTGGTCCCAGCTGGGTCAAATCCAGCTCAGGAAGGAGGATGGGTGGGTAGGTCCTCTGACGCATTATACTGGGACGGTGCCTGTTTCTCCCAGCAAAAGCCACCAGGCATACGGCCCGCAACCCACCACTGATTAGGATACAGAATAAGAATTGGAAGGGAGCTTGGAGATCTTCTAGTCCAGCCCTCTGCTCAAGACAAGAGCCTTACACCATCCTGGTCAAATTGTTGTCCAATCTCCTCTTAGAAACTTCCAGTGATGGAGCACCCACAACTTCTGGAGGCAAGCAGTTCCACTGGTTAATTGTCCTCCCTGTCAGGAAATTCCTCCTTAGTTCCATGTTGCTTCTCTACTTGGTTAGTTTCCATCTGTTGCTTCCTCTCTTGCCTTCTGGTGCTTTGGAGAATAGCTTGACCCCCTCTTCCTTGTGGCAGCCCCTGAGATATTGGGCTATCACATCACCCCTAGTCCTTCTCTTCATTAGACTACACCGGGGGTCTTCAAACTTGGCAACTTCAAAGCTTGTGGACTTCAACTCCCAGAATTCCTCAATCAGCCATGCTGGACTAGTCATTCTCAGTTCTCTCTGTGACCATCTTCCCGTCTCTGCAGCATCTTAGAAACTCGAGTCCGGCAGATGGAAACGAAGCACTTGAAGGAGCTGGAGGACATTCGGACCGAGAAGGACCAGCTCCAGCAGCTGGTGAGCCACCAGAGCAACACAATTGAAGGTCTGGAGAAGTCCCTTCATGTCGCCAGCAGTAACGCCAGCCTTCTTCAGCAGCAGCAGCTGCAGCTCCTGGAATCGGTCCAGAATTTGGTCTCCTTAGTCTCCGAAGGAAAAGGTACCTTCTTTGCACATCCAAAGGAAGAGTTGGTTTTATTAAATTGACAGTCCACCTCCGAGTAGTTCCAAAACTTTCCCCCCACCTGTTTTTCCTTCAACAGTTCTTCTGAAAAAAGAAGACCGGCTGTTCCAGGACTGCATGGACATCCTTCAATCTGGATTCAACCTCAGTGGGGTTTACACACTCCACATTAACAATCTGACTGAACCCAAAAAGGTCAGTTGGCCCAAAGATTAGATGAATCTAGTTGGTTGGTTGGGCTCGGTTGGGTTAGTTGGATGGTTGGGTTGGTTGGTTCGTTCATTGGTTGGGTTAGGTTGGTTGGGTTGGGTTGGGTTGGGTTGGGTTGGGTTAGTTGGTTGGCTTGGTTGGTTAGTTGGTTGGGTTGGGTTGGGTTAGTTGGCTTGGTTGGTTAATTGGTTGGGTTGGGTTGGTTGGGTTAGTTGGATGGTTGGGTTGGTTGGTTCGTTCATTGGTTGGGTTAGGTTGGTTGGGTTGGGTTAGTTGGTTGGCTTGGTTGGTTAATTGGTTGGGTTGGCTTGGTTGGGTTAGTTGGATGGTTGGGTTGGTTGGTTTGTTAATTGGTTAAGTTACGTTGGTTGGGTTGGGTTAGTTGGTTGGCTTGGTTGATTAGTTGGTTGTGTTGTGTTGGGTTAGTTGGTTGGCTTGGCTTGGTTGGTTAATTGGTTGGGTTGGTTGGGTTAGTTGGATTGGTTGGTTTGTTCATTGGTTAGGTTACGTTGGTTGGGTTGGGTTGTGTTGGGTTAGTTGGTTGGATTGGTTAGTTAGTTGGTTGGGTTGGGTTAGTTGGATGGTTGGGTTGGTTGGTTCATTCATTGGTTGGATTAGGTTGGTTGGGTTGGGTTAGTTGGCTGGCTTGGTTGGTTAGTTGGTTGGGTTGGGTTGGGTTGGGATGGTTTGGTTGGGCTTGGTTGGTTTGGTTTGGTTTGGTGGGTTGGGTTGAGCTGGGTTGGTTGGTTGGATTAGTTTAATGGGTTGGGTTGGGATGGATAGATGGATGGATGGCTGAATGATCATATGCCATCAGGTCAATGCTGGCACAGAAACATAGAATCATAGAATCGTAGAATTGTAGAATCATAGAAACAAAATCATAGAGCTGGTAGGGACCCTGGAGATCTTCTAGTCCAACTCTCTGCTCAACGCAGGAGACCTGATACCATCTCTGTCCAATCTACTTGAGATGTAACCACATAACAACCACATAGACCAGTATTTCCCTACCGTAGCCATCTGCCAGGGGTATTCTGGGAGCTGAAGTCCACATCTCTTAAAATGCGTAAAGTTGGGAAACCCTGGCATAGATCCACCTTCTCCGGGCTGACCTGTCCTTCTTTCCAACAATCGATCAAAGGTCCTGTTGACCACTCTGTACATTTCAAGCTGGTTATTTCTTCTTGCCTTGTTTCCTTTTCTCCCTTTATTGCTTCTTATTTCTACTTTTCCAGGCCTTTTGCGACATGGAAACTGATGGAGGAGGCTGGACGGTCATTCAACGCCGGATCAACGGCAGTGTTAGCTTCCAAAAAACCTGGAAAGAATATAAACAGGTTTGCTACTGGTGTTTTCCAGTGACCATGGCTGTGTCCAGATGTGGATAGGATAGGGATAGGATGGGATGGGAAGGGAAGGGAAGGGATGGGATGGAATGGAAATAGGAAATAGGAAATAGGAAATGGGAAATAGAAATAATAGAAATAATAGAAATAGAAATAATAGAAATAGAAATAGAAATAGAAAGAAATAGAAATAGGAAATAAAAATAATAGAAATAGGAATGGGAAATAGAATAGAATTAGAATTATTCTAATTAGATTTTAGATTTTTAGATTTTTATTAAATTTATAGGCCGCCCTTTTCCCTGAGAGGACTCAGGGCGGCTTCATGGGAGGGGGAGTGCAGGACAAAACATAAGACAATACGTGAGTAAAAAAATAATAAACAATAAAACACAACTTTCATTCAACATTCGGGTGGGGCAGATAGAATCTTTATCCCCAGGCCTGACGGGATAGCCAGGTCTTGAGGGCTGTGCGGAAGGTCTGGAGGGTGGTGAGGGTTCGAATCTCCACGGGGAGATCGTTCCAAAGGGTCGGAGCTGCTACTGAGAAGGCTCTCCTCCGCGTAATCACCAGTCGGCACTGACTGGCGGATGGAACTCGGAGGAGGCCTAATCTGTGCGATCTAATAGGTCGAAGGGAGGTAATTGGCATAGATTAGAATTAGAATTAGAATTAGAATTAGAATTAGATTAGAATTAGAATTAGAATTAGAATTAGAATTAGAATTAGAATTAGAATTAGAATTAGAATTAGAATTAGAATTAGAATTAGAATTAGAATTAGAATTAGAATTAGAATTAGAATTAGAATTAGATTAGAATTAGAATTAGAATAAGATTAGAATTGGAATTAGAATAGAATTAGAATTAAAATAAGATTAGAATTAGAATTAGAATTAGAATAAGATTAGAATTGGAATTAGAATAGAATTAGAATTAAAATAAGATTAGAATTAGAATTAGAATTAGAATAAGATTAGAATTAGAATTAGAATTAGAATTAGAATAAGATTAGAATTAGAATTAGAATTAGAATTAGAATAAGATTAGAATTGGAATTGGAATAGAATTAGAATTAAAATAAGATTAGAATTAGAATTAGAATAGAATAGAATAAGAATAAGATTAGAATTAAAATAAGATTAGAATTAGAATTAGAATAGAATAGAATAGAATATGGAATGGAACAGAACAGAAAAGAAATGAAATTGAAATAATTAGAATAGAATAGAATTAGAATAGAATTAGAATAGAGTAGAATGGAATAGAATTAGAATTCCCTCCCTCCTTTTCTTCCCTCTCTCCTTCCCTCCCTGCTTCTCTCCCCTTTCTTGCTTCCCTCCCTACTTTCCCTCCCTCTCTCCTCTTTATTCTTTCTTCCCTCTCTCTCCCCTCCTTCCCTCCTTTCCTTCCTTCCCTCCCACTCCCCTTTGACCGTGACTGTGTTCCCCTCCCTGCAGGGCTTTGGAGTCGCGGCTGGGGAATACTGGCTGGGGAACGAGGCCATCCATCTCTTGACCAGCCAGGCCGCCTCCGCTCTCAGGGTGGAGCTTCTGGACTGGGAAGGCAACCAGGCTTATGCCCAGTATGACAAAGTCCGTCTGACAGGCGAGCGCCAGCGCTACAGGTGAGATCCTTTTCCTGGTGGAAACATTTGGGATTCCAGAGGGAGCATCAGCCAGAAATGGGCTGCAGCTGCAAACGAGGCAGATCTAATCTTCGAGCCACAGTGGCGCAGTGGTCAGAGCGCAGTACTGCAGGCGGCTTCTGCTGACTGCGGGCTGCCTGAAATTTGGCAGTTCGAATCTCACCAGGCTCAAGGTCGACTCAGCCTTCCGTCCTTCCGAGGTGGGTAAAATGAGGACCCAGATTGTTGGGGGGCAAGAGGCTGACTTTGTAAACTGCTTAAAAAGGGGTGGAGAGCACTGTGAAAAGGTCTAAATGCTATTCCTTCTTTCCTTCCTTCCTTCCTTCCTTCCTTCCTTTTTTCTTTCTTTCCTTCCTTCCCTCCCTCCCTCCCAGTGGTTAGAATGCAGTATTGCAGGCTAACTCTGCCCACTGCCAGCAGTTCAATCCTGATTGACTGGCTCAAGGTTGACTCAGCCTTCCGTCCTTCCAAGGTTGGTAACGTAAGGGTCCAAATTGTTGGGGGAAAGAGGCTGACTCTGCAAACCATTTAGAGAGGGCTGGAAAACACTGTGAAGCTGTATATAAGTCTAAGGGCTATTGCTATTCCTTCCTTCCTTCCTTCCTTCCTTCCTTCCTTCCTTCCTGCCTTCCTTCGAAAGCACTGTGAAGCTGTATAGAAGTCTAAGAGCTATTGCTATTCCTTCCTTCCTTCCTTCCTTCCTTCCTTCCTTCCTTCCTTCCTTCCTTCCTTCGAAAGCACTGTGAAGCTGTATAGAAGTCTAAGAGCTATTGCTATTCCTTCCTTCCTTCCTTCCTTCCTTCCTTCGAAAGCACTGTGAAGCTGTATAGATGTCTAAGGGCTATTGCTATTCATTCCTTCCTTCCTTCCTTCCTTCCTTCCTTCCTTCCTTCCTTCCTTCCTTCCTTCCTTTGAAAGCACTGTGAAGCTGTATAGAAGTCTAAGAGCTATTGCTATTTCTTCCTTCCTTCCTTCCTTCCTTCCTTCCTTCCTTCCTTCCTTCCTTCGAAAGCACTGTGAAGGTGTATAGAAATCTAAGGGCTATTTCTATTCCTTCCTTCCTTCCTTCCTTCCTTCCTTCCTTCCTTCCTTCCTTCCTTCCTTCCTTCCTTCCTTCCTTCGAAAGCACTGTGAAGGTGTATAGAAATCTAAGGGCTATTGCTATTCCTTCCTTCCTTCCTTCCTTCCTTCCTTCCCTCCCTCCCTCCCTCCCTCCCTCCCTCTTTGTGGATTGAATGCAGTATTGCAGGCTAACTCTGCCCACTGCCAGCAGTTCAATCCTGACCAACTGGCTCAAGGTTAACTCAGTCTTTCGTCCTGCCGAATTCAGTAACATAAGGGCCCAGATTGTTGGGGGCAAGAGGCTGACTCTGCAAACCGCTTAGAGAGGGCTGGAAAGCTCTGGAAAGCAGTATATAAGTCTAAATGCTATTGCTATTCCTTCCTTCCTTCCTTCCTTCCTTCCTTCCTTCCTTCCTTCCTTCCTTCCTTCCTTCCTTCCTTCGAAAGCACCGTGAAGCTGTATAGATGTCTAAGGGCTATTGCCCTTCCTCCCTCCCTCCCTCCCTCCCTCCCTCCCTCCCTTCCTTCGAAAGCACTGTGAAGCTGTATAGATGCCTAAGGGCTATTGCTATTCCTTCCTTCCTTCCTTCCTTCCTTCCTTCCTTCCTTCCTTCCTTCCTTCGAAAGCACTGTGAAGCTATATAGAAGTCTAAGAGCTATTGCTATTTCTTCCTTCCTTCCTTCCTTCCTTCCTCCCTCCCTCCCTCCCTTCCTTCGAAAGCACTGTGAAGCTGTATAGATGCCTAAGGGCTATTGCTATTCCTTCCTTCCTTCCTTCCTTCCTTCCTTCCTTCCTTCCTTCCTTCCTTCGAAAGCACTGTGAAGCTATATAGAAGTCTAAGAGCTATTGCTATTTCTTCCTTCCTTCCTTCCTTCCTTCCTTCCTTCCTTCCTTCCTTCGAAAGCACTGTGAAGGTGTATAGAAATCTAAGGGCTATTTCTATTCCTTCCTTCCTTCCTTCCTTCCTTCCTTCCTTCCTTCCTTCCTTCCTTCCTTCCTTCCTTCCTTCCTTCCTTCGAAAGCACTGTGAAGGTGTATAGAAATCTAAGGGCTATTGCTATTCCTTCCTTCCTTCTTTCCTTCCTTCCTTCCTTCCTTCCTTCCTTCCTTCCCTCCCTCCCTCCCTCCCTCCCTCTTTGTGGATTGAATGCAGTATTGCAGGCTAACTCTGCCCACTGCCAGCAGTTCAATCCTGACCAACTGGCTCAAGGTTAACTCAGTCTTTCGTCCTGCCGAATTCAGGAACATAAGGGCCCAGATTGTTGGGGGCAAGAGGCTGACTCTGCAAACCGCTTAGAGAGGGCTGGAAAGCTCTGGAAAGCAGTATATAAGTCTAAGGGCTATTGCTATTCCTTCCTTCCTTCCTTCCTTCCTTCCTTCCTTCCTTCCTTCCTTCCCTCTACCTTTCTTCCCTCCTTCCCTCCCTCCCAATAGCACCCCAAGTGCTACTGTTATTACAATCATATTGAAAGGTTAGTTTCCAAAATTCAAAGAGAGGCTTCATCTCATCTTAAGAGCCGAGGTGGCGCAGTGGTTAAGGTGCAGTACTGCAGGCCACTTCAGCTGACTGTTATCTGCAGTTCAGCGGTTCAAATCTCACCGGCTCAAGGTTGACTCAGCCTTCCATCCTTCCGAGGTGGGTGAAATGAGGACCTAGACTGTGGGGGCGGATATGCTGACTCTGTAAACCGCTTAGAGAGGGCTGAAAGCCCTATGAAGCGGTATATAAGTCTACTGCTATTGCTATAAAGTCTGCATTTGGCATCATCAGAGGATTTTTCTGCTTTTAACCCTTGCTTAACTCGGCTTGAGTGATCATAAAGTCAAATGAGGCACGTGGTTCTCCCGCCTCCTCCTGTAGAGGGCGCTTTTTTAGAGGCTTTTTTAAACAGTTAAGCACTAAGCAGAGTCCTCCACTGTGACTCTGGCAGCAACTAGCTCAGCCTGACCTCCGCTCTTGCCTTTTTCCTTTTACATTTATTTTTCTTTTCATGATGACAGTGGTGAGGCTCTGCCTCCTCTGCCTCCCCTGACTGCATGTGACTGGAAGAAATGACACCCCTAGCCCTTCTTTTCATTAAGAGCCAAGGTGGCGCAGTGGTTAAATGCAGCACTGCAGGCTACTTCAGCTGACTGCAGTTCTGCAGTTCGGCTGTTCAAATCTCAGGGTTGACTCAGCCTTCCATCCTTCCGAGGTGGGTAAAATGAGGACCCGGATTTTTGTTGGGGGAGATATGCTGACTCTGTAAACCGCTTAGAGAGGGCTGAAAGCCCGATGAAGCGGTATATAAGTCTAATTAATAAATAAATAATAAATAAATAAGCTCCCGTCGCCTTCGCTGTTGTTTCAGGCTCGCTCTGAGAGGCTACAAGGGCTCAGTGGGTCTCCAAAGCGCACTGCCATTCCAGGGAACATCCTTCAGCACCTGGGACTCCGATAATGACAACTGCATGTGCAAATGTGCCCAAATGCTCTCTGGCGGTAAGTATGCTTTAGGCTGCATCAACAGAGGGATGGAATCAAGATCACGTGAAGGGTTCATCCCACTTTATAAGGCCTTGGGAAGGCCACACTTGGAATACGGCTGGGGAATTCTGGGAGTTGAAGTCCACAAGTCTTAAAGTTCCCAAGTTTGGACACGCCTGAATTAGACATATCCAATTCCTGCAATTGTTTTTTCGTATATTTCAACTTCCAGTCCCCTCATCATCTTGGTTGCTCTTCTCTGCACTCTTTCTAAAATCTCAACAGACCAAAACTGGATGCAGGATTCAAAGTGTGGCCTCAATTATGCAGCATAAAGCGGGATTATTATAATTTCTTGTGATTATTATAAATCAGTTCCCTAACGGAGAGAATCAATTGGTTGTTCAGAATTTTAAACATAGCTCCAAAGAAACAGCCAATCACATGACCAGCTGACCAAAACAGGCGTACAAGACTTTTATAAGCTAAGAATAGGACAATTTTTCTTGCTGATGATGTTACCTTGTCTGGTAACGAAACATTCCGAAATTAAATTGAAACACGCTTGGGGTGCAAGCCACTGCCAGTTCCATAACTCTCCAATCATTCACCGGAAGAAGATGTATCAGAGTTAGAATAACAGAGTAGGAAGGGACCTTGGAGGTCTTCTAGTCCAACCCCCTGCCTAGGCAGGAAACATGTAAACTACTTCAGACAAATGGCCATCCAACCTCTTCTTAAAGACTTCCAGTGTTGGGGCATTCACAACTTCTGGAGGCAACTTCTGTTCCACTGATTAATTGTTCTAAGTGTCAGGAAATTTCTCCTTAGTTCTAGGTTGCTTCTCTCCTTGATTAGTTTCCATCTGTTGCTCCTTGTCCTGCCTTCAGGTTTCTTTGGAGAATAGAATAGAATAGAACAGAAGAGAAGGGACCTTGGAGGACTTCTAGCCCAACCCCCTGCTTAGGCAGGAAACTGTAAACCACTTTAGACAAATGGTTATCCAATCTCTTCTTAAAAACCTTCCAGTAATGGAGCATTTACAAGAATAATACATAGAATAGAATAGAATAGAATAGAATAGAATAGAATAGAATAGAATAGAATAGAATAGAATAGAGGAATGGAATGGAATAAGAATAGAAAATAGAAGAGAAAATAGAAGAGAAGAGAACAGGAATAGAATAGAATAAGAATTTAGAATAGAATAGAATAAGAATTTAGAATAGAATAGAATATAGGAATGGAATAAGAATAGAAAATAGAAGAGAAAATAGAAGAGAAGAGAACAGGAATAGAATAGAATAAGAATTTGGAATAGAATAGGATTTTAGGATTTTTAGGATTTTATTAGTATTTATAGGCCGCCCTTTTCCCTGAGGGGACTCAGGGCGGCTTACATAAAATAAGGAAGGGAGGGGTACAGACAATAGACACAAACAATACATAGAAGTAAAATAGTAAGCAACATTCATTCATCATTCGGGTGGGGACAGATTACGATCTTTATCCCCAGGCCTGTTGGGAGAGCCAGGTCTTAAGGGCTGTGCGGAAGGTCTGGAGGGTGGTGAGGGTACGAATCTCCACGGGGAGGTCGTTCCAAAGGGTCGGAGCTACTACTGAAAAGGCTCTCCTCCGTGTAGTTGCCAGTCGGCACTGACTGGCAGATGGAACTCGGAGGAGGCCTAATCTATGCGATCTAATTGGTCGCAGGGAGGTAATTGGCAGGAGGCGGTCTCTCAAGTACGCAGATCCACTACCATGGAGGGCTTTAAGAATAGAATAGAATAGAATTCTTTATTGGCCAAGTGTGATTGGAAACACAAGGAATTTGTCTTTGGTGCAGATGCTCTCAGGGTACACAAAGAAAAGAAAACAATACAATAAAATATATTCATCAAGAATCACAGATACAACACTTGGTGATAGTCCTAGGATACTAATAAGCCATCAAATCATACTAGGAAACAATAAAACAATGCAAGTCATAAACAAAAAAGCAACATAATGATAGTCATAATAGGAGATAGGCAATAGGAAGGATGGGAAAAAGAATAGTAATTTAGAATGGTTTGACAGTGTAGAGGGAATTATTTGTTTAGCAGAGGGATGGCGTTTGGGGAAAAACTGTCCTTGTGTCTAGTTGTCTTGGTGTGCAGTGCCCTATAGCCTCGTTTTGAGGGTGGGAGTTGAAACAATTTACGTCCAGGATGCGAGGGGTCTGTAGATATTTTCACAGCCCTCTTTTTGACTCCTGCAGTGTCCAGGTCCTCAACGGAAGGCGAGTTGGCAGTAATTGTTTTTTCCTGCAATTCTGATTCTCCTCTGAGGTCCGTGTCTGTCTTGTTGGGTTGCAGAGCCAAACCAGACAGTTATGGAGGTGCAGATGAGAGACTCAATCATTCCTCTGCAGAACAGAATCAGCAACTCTTTGGCCAGTTTGAGCTTTCTGAGTTGGTGCAGAAAAAAACATTCTTGGTTGGGCTTTTTTGATGGCGCTTTTGACGTTAGGTGTCCATTTTAGGTCTTGAGATATGATAGAACCTAGAAATTTGAAGGCCTCTACTGTGGATGCCATGTTGTCGAGTATTCTAAGAGGTGATAGTATGGGAGGGTTTCTCCTGAAATCTTCTGGGGGCAAAATGTAATAATGGTGTGGCTATGCGATCCAGGACTGACACCTTTCCAATCCTTCCATGAAACAGGTTGGTGGTTTGACGCCTGCGGCCAATCTAACCTAAACGGTATTTACTATCCGGCTCGCCATAACATCCGGAAATTGAATGGCGTCCGCTGGCATTACTTCCAAGGCCCAGGATACTCATTAAAAGCCACGCGGATGATGATCAGGCCTTCTGGCGGCCGCGAAGGGGCGTGATGAGACTGAGCGGGATGCTCTACCTCCGAGTCAGATTGCACAGAATAACAAAGAGTCGGAAGGGACCTTGGAGGTCTTCTAGTCCAACCCCCTGCTCAAGCAGGAGACCCTACACAATTCCGGACAAAAACAGCAGTTCCAATCTCTTCTTTGAACCCTGCAGGGATGGTGCACCCACAACTTTTTGGAGGCAAGCAGTTCGTTGTTCTCGCTGTCAGGAAATTCCCCCCAATTTCTAGGTTGGGTCTCTCTTTAATTAGCATGGGAGGACAAGGTTGAACTTCAAGTCCCATGTTGCTCTGCACCAGGGTGGAGGCCTCCCCAGCAGGCAAGAAGAAAATTACATTTCAGATCAGCGAGGCTGTTTGTGGAAGCCTCCCGCGACCTTATACGGAGGAGAAGATAGCAGCCTAATCTTCCAAATTTATCAAAAGTGACTTGTGTCATTTAGACCTTGGCAGAGGTGGCCTACAAAGAAACAGATGTTTTAGCCCAACCAAAAAGAAAGAAAAGAAAATCTAGAAAGTCACATCTGCTTCTAACAGCCGGCCAAGACGGATCATGTATATGTTACCGTCAAGGTGTGAAATTAGGCATGTCCCAGAACACTGATGGCGAATGTATGTGCCAGATTATATGCGCGTGCTTGCAGGCGCCGGAGAACCAGAAACCGAAAGGCCACCTGGCCAGTACAGATATGCCTGTTTTAGGGGCATTTTGGGGGGCATTTTCAGGCTGTTATTTGGAGCGTTTTGCCCCCCTCCCAAATGCACTGAAAAGGGCATGAAAATGGTCTAGAAAACAGCCCGAAAATGGCCAGAAAAATGACTTGGTTCTTGGCTGTTGTTTGGGCCATTTTCGGGCTATTTTCAGCTGCTCCGCCACCCGTGAAGAGCAGTTGGCAATGGTGAGTGTGCCCACAGAGAAGGCTCTGCATGCCACCTCTGCAGCGTTTCTCAACCTTGGCGACTTTAAGTCCCGTGGACTTCAACTCCCAGAATTCCCCCAGCCAGCAGAGCAATCCTAACCTTAATCCTAAACCTAATACTTCCTAATTTTTAACCCTAACCCTAATCCTAACCTTAATCCTAACACTTCCTAACTTTTAATCCTAACTGTAACCCTTAACCCTAACCCTAACCCTAACTCTTAAACCTAACCGTTAATCCTAACCCTAATCCTAACCTTTATCCTAAACCTAGCATTTCTTAACTCTTAACCTAACCCTGAACTTTTAACCCTGACCCTAACTCTAACCTTAACCCTTAAACCTAATTGTTAATTTTAACCCTAACCTAATCCTAACCTTAATCCTAAATCTAACACTTCCTAACCATTAACCCTAACCCTAACTCTTAATCCTAACTGTTAATCCTAACCCTAATCCTAATCCTAACCTTAATCCTAACCCTAACCCCAACCCTAATCCCTTTTAATCCTAACTGTAACTCTTAATCCTAACTGTTAATACTAACCCTAATCCTAACCCTAACTCCAATCCTAACCTTAATCCTAAAGCTAATACTTCCTAACTTTTAACCCTAATCCTAACCTTAATCCTAATCCTAACACTTCCTAACTTTTAATCCTAACTGTAACCCTTAACCCTAATCCTAATCCTAACCCTAACCCTAATCCTAATCCTAACCCTAACCCTAACCTTAATCCTAATCCTAATCCTTACCCTTTTCATGACCCCCTTTTCCTACTTTGCCAAAGAATCCTTGTCATTCTGCCTAAGACCTGCGTATTCTATACGATGCCTTGGGAAAGCATGTGGCATATTACAATAACACAAACATTACTTTGCCTGAAAAAGTCACTCATTCTATAGACTTCCTCGGCATGCTACACAATGCCAGCTCTTCACACATTGTGGGCATAGTATGTATTTGAAACAGCACATCTAGGCTTAGTTCACACACAACAATGGGGTTTTCCATGGCTTGAGCGCCCCCTGCTGCCTGAAACCGGCTTCTTGGTTTGTAAACCTTACTTTAGCGCAGCTAGGTAAGTAAGGAGCCCACCCCATGTTGGTTTATGCAACCCAACATGGCTTAGCACGAGGCTTGAAGCCAGCGCACATTGAATCGGTGCAAGGTACGAAGGCATGAGTAATCTTTGAACATGGGGGGCGGGGTGATCATAAGGAGAATTCGTTTGGGGTTGCACAGAAAAACCCCCCGCAATTCAGTACATGGTCAGTTAGAATGGTCTAAGGGCCTTTAATTTAATCTGGGGTCCTTGGTGCTCTTTCAGCTTGGTTTTCTTACAAACGTCTCATCACCCAACTCAGTAGCACCATCAGTGCTACTATAGAAGGGAGTGAGGTTTGTGCAGTGGAGCAGAAGAAGGAGAAGAAGAAGAGGAGGGGGAGGAAGATGAGGAGGGAGAGGGGGAATGTGGAGTCCTTAATGTTCTCTGAGCTTGGCGGTTTTCTTGTAGGCATTTCATTCCCCAACTAGGTAACGTAATCAGGGCTACAAGGGAGTGGAGTTTGTGGAGCAGAAGGAAGAGGAGGAGGAAGAGAAGGCGAGGAAGAGGAGGGGGAGGGGGGAGGAAGACTGTGGAGTCCTTGGTTCTCTCTGAGCTTGGTGGTTTTCATGCAGATGTTTCATTAGTCAACTAGGTAACATCATCAGTGCTAAAAGGGAGTGGAGTTTGTGGAGCAGAAGGAAGAGGAGGCGAGGAGGAGGAAGAGGAGGAGAGGAAGAGGAAGGGGAGGGGGAGGAAGAGGACTGTGGGGTCCTTGGTGCTCTCTGAGCTTGGCGGTTTTCTTGTAGGCATTTCATTACCCAACTAGGTAACATAATCGGTTCCACCACAAAACCGCGGTAGACTAAAGCGCGCTCGACGAAAGCGCGTACGTGATGTCATCACAGCGCGACGAAAACAGCACGCTGTGAGCGGTAAACTTAAAATTAATGCGTAAATCTAAACCTAACCCCCCCATACCTAACCCTAAACCTAACCCTAAGCCTAACCCTTAACCTAACCCTAAACCTAACCCTAAACCTAACCCTTAACCTAACGCTAACCCTTAACCTAACCCTAAACCTAACCCTAACGCTTAATGTAACCCTAAACCTAACCCTAACCCTTAACCTAACCCTTACCTTTATGTGAATCGGCTTGCTTTAATTTTATTTTAATTTTAATTTAATTTATTTTTAATTTTATTTGTCGCGCTGCTGATGACGTCACGTACGCGCTTTCGTCGGGCGCGCTTTAGTCTACCGCGGTTTTGGCGTGCCACGACATAATCAGTGCTAAAAGGGAGTGGAGTTTGTGGAGTAGAAGGAAGAGGAGGTGAGGAGGAAGCGGAGGAGGAGGAAGAAGAGGTGGAGAGGAGGAAGAGGACTGTGGGGTCCTTGGTGCTCTCTGAGCTTGGCGGTTTTCTTCCAGACGTTTCATGACCCAACTAGGTAATCATATCCATGCTGGAAAGGATCTCTCTGTTTATAGACAAACTGGCTTGTCTCCTCAGTGTTGGTGGGTAAAAAAAACGGGAAAAAAAAGTGTCTCAATTTTGATCCCGCGGCCACGACTGATGCTGCGTGAAAAACAGCCACAAATCACTTTTTTTCAGCGCCATTCTAAACTTTGAACACTGTACGCCGAGGACTACCTCGATGTGGACTTCCACTCCCAGAATCCCTAGAGCCAGGCATGCTGGCTGTAGAATTCTGGGAATTGAAGTCCACCCAACTGAAGAGTGGCCAAGATTGAGAAACCCTGCATTAAGCCATGGATAAACCGCCTTAAGCTTTTCGCTAAAGTCCCGGTTTGTAAAACGCCTGACTTCTCGAAACGCTTCTGGCATGAAACCAAAACGAAGAAACTTTTGATCCTTCTCAGAAAGGGGGTCTTAGGGTCTCCCCAGCTACTGTATAATCCTCCCCAATTTATATTTTATTTTCAAATGTATGATGGGAGCCCAATTGCGTACAACAGATAGACAAGGTAGGACTTTCCCCACCCCTCTTCCTTCCTTTAACTCAGGGGTATCCAAATTTGGGAACTTTTAAGACTTGTGGACTGGCCGGCTGGGGAATTCTGGGAGTTGAAGTCCACAAGTCTTAAAAGTTCCCAAATTTGGACACCTCTGCTTCAACTGCTTCGATCTTCTAACAGTAGGAAGACATTGGTGAAATTTGCAACCTTAAATAAAGCCCCTTGAAGAAGAAAACCAAGATTGGATGGTTCACATTCTCCAAGCTTGGCCCACCGCTGATTTCACCCTGCCGCTCCCATCATCCCCAGCCCCTTGGGCTAGCAGAGGAACGTGGGCGCCACCTTGTGGAACGAAAGGGACGTTGACCCACATCTGAAGACCGATCGCTTCCCGAAACGGTTGGCCGATATGGCTTGGCGTGGATGTTGCCTTCTGTACAGCACTTTGCAAACGGATGTGTAAATAAATGTTAACCTCTAAGCGTGGCGTTACCTTCTTGACATTCCCTGATTTTTTAAAAAAGAAAAAAACCATCTGAGTTGGCATGAAAAGCAGCTCGGGGATTGAATGTGGTGAGATTTTGCTGCCAGTGGAGCTGGCAGCCGATTTGGACAGTGAGGAGGTTGGGGAGGAACCTGGGCCAGTCCTGGAGTCTGGGGAAGGGTCGGAGGAGGGCTCTGTGTCGGAGGCAGAGAGGGTGCCAGGCCTGTATGCCAGCTATCAGCTGCCTTCAGAATCAGACATCATCCTGTGGAAAGTTATCACCCAGCCCTCTCCCAGATAAATGAAATCTCCTAGGAATTAGAATTAGAATTAGAATTTTATTATTTGTATGCCGCCCTTCTCCGGGAGGACTCAGGGCGGCGAACAATTCAAAAGGGGGGAAAAGGGGAAGATAAAAACGAAATACAAATAGTAAAAATAAGCAACAGTCGCACAACCATACATGTCGAGAGGGGAGGGAACTCATCACCCCCAGGCCTGCCGGCACAGCCAGGTTTTGACGGCTTTTCGGAAGGCCTGGAGAGAGGTGAGGGTCCGAATCCCTGCGGGGAGTTCATTCCAGAGGGCCGGAGCTGCCACAGAGAAGGCCCTCCCCCGGGTAATAGCCAGATGGCATTGGCTGGTAGATGGCACCCGGAGGAGGCCAACCCTGTGAGATCTAATGGGAAATGTTGAAACGGCAGAATATTATATTTCCCTGGATGTGAAAAGGGAGAAACGTTTTAAAGAGAAACTTCCTGCAGCTTCCTGCCTCCCCCCCCACCCCCACCTTTGTCAATGGGCCATTAAGAAGGCCAAGCTAGTCCCTTTACATAATAAAGAGTTCTCCCCTTCAGCTCAAGGGAGATGGGATTAAGGCGTGATAATATTGGCCCTTTACCCAACTCGCCACATGGCATCTGAGAACTCAACCAAACCTGGATTCAAAACGCAGCCTAGAGAATTGCCCATGCATGGGCCCATGGGAGTCTGACAACCAATCAGAATACAAGCTCAAGATCAAAGGCCAGAGAGGGCATAAAACCAGGGACTTTCAGCATCTCAGTCCTTCCTTCTCTTCTTCTCCACCAACATTAAAGCATGTGGTCACCTTTTCTGTTCAGGGCTCAAGCCATGTGGCCCTGTCCAACAATAAACCATCTTTCCAAGCAGCCTCCATGTCTCCAGTGTCTTTTTTCCCCACTTGGAGCCGAACCCAGAAGGACGTTTCTTCCAACAAGCCATAAGAAGATTCCCACAGCTGGGCAATTACTGGCTCATCAGAGGAGGCCTTGTCAAAAGAGATATCTATCTCTATTAATCTTCTCATCATCGTCATCGTTTAATAACCCCATAATCCCTTGCATCACGGTGGAGTCTGGGCAACTGAATGGAGAAAGCATTGAGTTTTGATGGCCGGATGCCTTTCCTGTCGCCAATGCTGAGTTTTATTCAGCAGATCTAGTCTCATTGTGCCCAGAGAGAGAAATATCTACCTCCACTGTTGTGGCCCAGCAGGAGCCGTTGGAGCTGCCAATGGACTCAGATAGCGAGGGACCCTATGAGTCTGCTATGGAAGATGTGGAGGACCCTGGGCAGGGTTCAGACTCCGAGCAGGGACCAGAGAGGCTGGTTGGCCACCAAGAGGCACCTGAGGCATGGAGCAGTGGAGAAGACCAAAGGGAGTTTGTCCCTGATGCCAGGCAACGGAGAGCGGAGAAACGGAGGCAGCAGTTAGGGAGACAGACTCATAAGAGATAATCAAGCCCAGGTAGTTGTGGCTTGGCCCCTCCCAAGAGAGTATATAAGAGGAGACTTTGGGAGGAGTCCTTTTGCAGGACACAACAGTTCGTAGTACTCTGGAGAACTCCTTGTCTGGTCTGCCTTGTGTTCCTGTGTCTGTTGGAGTCTGGGATGCTGCCAATGTCTTGCCAGTGAGTCGTGTCTGTGCTTTCAGCCAATAGGATTATAATTGCTGTGAATAAAGAGTGGCAAACAGCTCAGCCTGTGTCTGTGTTCATTACCGGACCGGGGGGGTGGGGGTGGGGGGGACACTCCACCTAGGATCAAACTCACAGCCTCCTGATTGTGAGGCAAGAGCACCATCTCTAGGCCACCGCACCACTCTTATCTCCATCAATCTTCACATCAACACTTAATTTAGAATATACCAAAGACGAGAATGAAACTAAAGAATTGAATTGCCCATAAATAATTACAATGCCTGGAAGAGACAATCCAATCATATTTCTGCAGAGATGAAAGACGGAAAGATAATTAGTTGGTCCCAGATTGTTTGAGAGCAGGGATCTCCAAACATGGCAAGTTTTAAGACTTCTAGACTTCAACTTCCGGAGTTCCTCAGCCCAACACGGGGAATTCTGGGAGTTGAAGTCCACAATG